>NW_026895795.1:0-181132 GCF_033153095.1 Gastrolobium bilobum | reverse complement strand
ACCAAGCACCCTCGGGTGTCTGATGATGCTATCTGGTTGACATTATTCCCTTTTGCTGTAAAGGGAGAAGCACTTAGCTGGCTGGAGAGGCAGCCTGCACGGAGCATTGCTACATGGGAGGATTTGTCTACAAAGTTCTTTGCAGAGTTCTTTTCCATGGAGAGATACAATCAAATGGTGAATGATATCACCAACTTCACTCAAACTGAGGGTGAAACATTGTGTGCAGCCTGGAACAGGTTCAAGGACTTGATGAAGAGGTGCCCTCATTATAATTTGACTGCTGGTAATCAAGTCAGAATATTTTTCAATGGCATCACACCTGAAGATAGAATGGTTTTGAATGGTGCAGCTGGTGGTACTATTAAAACCATGAGGGCGAATGAAACTCTGGAGCTGATAGAGAGGATGGCCAGGAATGAAAATCAAGGGGTATCTTCAAAGTCTAAGAAAGGTAGCCTCCATCTAGAAGGTAAGGAGTCAGTTCTGGCTGAAAATAAATTGCTAGCTCAACAAATGGCTAGTTTGACTTCTAGACTTGACAAGATGCAAATCGCGGGAGTTCAAGCTCAGTCTATTGCTTTTGTCTGTGACTACTGTACGGACAGTCATGCTCCTAATGAATGTCCATCTCTTGCTTCTTCTGATTCACCTCAACAAATGCAGGTGAATGGTATATGGTATGACCAGCGCCCTCAGCAGCCAAATCTTCAGAGAAATCAGAATTTTTCTGGTGGTGGTAACAATTTTCAGCGGAGAGCTCAGGGAGTTGGCATGGATTTCAAATCTAATACTTATAATCAGCCTTCACAGAGTCAACAACGAGAGCCTGCTGAGTGGGAAAAAGCCTTTGCACAAATGGCCAAGACTTCTAATGAGATGGCTCAGACCACTAATACCTTTATGGAGGAGACTAGAGCCAACTACAAAAATACAAATGCTTCCATAAAGAACCTGGAGAATCAGATAGGCCAATTGGCAAAGCAAGTTTCAGAAAGAATTCCAGGTACTTTTCCTAGTAACACAGTTACAAATCCTAAGGAGGATTGTATGTTTATCACAACTAGAAGTGGAAAAGTGGTAGCAGCTCCAGAAAAGCCGAGAATAAATATGGAAGCTGAAAAGAAGCTAAAGGAGGTTAAGGAGCCAGAAAAAGAAATTAAAAAACCTGCTGAAGTGGAGAAGCCAGTTGAAAAGAAGAAGTTTGAGCTGAGTCCTGAATATGTGAGAGCCATGGCACCTTATCCTGACAGATTCAAGAAGGAGGATCAGAAGCAACAATATGGAAGGTTTCTTGATATATTCAAGAAATTGCATATCAATATCCCTTTTGCTGAAGCCTTGGCTAGCATGCCAAATTATGCCAAGTTCATGAAGGATTTGTTGTCAAGAAAGCACAAGTTGCAAGAATGCCAAACGGTGACACTTACTGAGGAGTGTAGTGCTATTATTACAAAGAAGTTCCCGCCTAAGCGTCATGATCCAGGGAGCTTCAATATTTCTGTTGAAATTGGTAACACAAAAATTGGCAGAGCATTATGTGATCTAGGGGCTAGCATTAATTTGATGCCCCTTTCTATTTGTAAATCTTTGGGGATCACTGAGTTGAAACCCACTTTGGCATATCTTCAGCTTGCTGATAAGTCTTTGAGGAAGCCTAGTGGTATTATTGAAGATGTTCTTGTGAAGGTGGACAAGTTCATCTTTCCTGCTGATTTTGTAGTGTTGGATATGGAAGGGGGAGCTGAAATGCCTCTTTTGTTGGGTAGACCTTTCTTGGCCACTGCTCGGGCACTAATTGATGTTGAAAAGGGGAAGCTTGAGCTAAGAATGAATGATGAGACCGTTACCATCAATGTCTTTGATTCTCTAAAACAGTCTTCTCACAAAGATGATTGTTTTAGCCTTGAAGTAAAAGAAAAACAAAGTGCAGCGGATGATGCCAAGGAAGATGGTGCCATAAAGGTGGAATTGGAGGAGCTTCCTCAACCTCAGAAAAATGTCTTCTTGACTAATAAGGAGGCGGTGATTGAAGCATTGAAGGAAGAGGAAACTGAATTGAAAAATAAAGATCCTTCTTCCCATACCAACAAAATCCCCAATGAGGATGATGACAAACATGGGAGGAAATCCAAAAGGAGGCGTCATCCTATAATGAAGAAGGTATTAAGAAAGGAGGTAGTGAAACTCTTTGATACAAGTTGGAAAAGACATCAAGAGCTGAAGTTTGACAAGAGACACCGAGACTCTATCTCTCGGAAAAATCAAAATTTCAAAGAGTTTTTAACATGGCTCCATAGTTTGGAGCAAATCTGGGAATGGTGGTCTCATACACCAAGGCAACCAGTACCACCGGACCTTCCATTTGCTGAGTCATCCCACGCTGCTGAGGGTGATGACATGGAGGGTTGAGTTTATCTCCTTGCTGATGGAGATCTTGTATATTAGTTTATCTTTCTGTTTCGTATTTTTTTCTTTTTAGTTACTTTGTGTTAGTATATCTTTCTCTGATGTTTTAATGTGCGCATTATAGTTTCTTCTATATGCCACTGTTTGTTCTATGGTGCAGGTTTTTCTTCTTTCTTGTGGTTTAATTATTACTGAGGACAGCAATTCTCTAAATCTGGGAATGGTAGGCTTGCACCTTAGAACTGCTGCAATGCTTCTATCAGGGGAGATATTCTAACTATTTTAATTTTCTTAGTTATTTTTATAGTATTTAGTGTGCTATATATATATATATATATATATATATATATATATATATATAAAAATTGAACATGTTTTCTGAGCAAGTCCCAGGTTTAGATATGCTTTCCCTAGTTAATTTGCCTGATTTATCCTAGGAATCATGTTTTGTATGTACTTCTGGCATAATATTGTATTGGCATGAGTAGATTTCATGATTGCTCATTTGTTTGAATTTTGTGCTTGAATGATTAATGATGCCTGATGTTCTTTTAGAGGTCTAGCTTAACATCATAGCTGGTGAGATTTTGTGCTTAAACACTTATTTTATTATGAGAGACCTCACTGTGATAGCATTCTAGAACTTGCTCTGTTTCTCTGTTATGCATGTATTGATTGATATGATAAAGGCATTTTGTTCTTGTTAGCTATTGGCCAAAAATAACCCACCTGTATGAATTTCTCCATTGTTAGCCCCCTTGAGCGTGAACTTATTTGTTGTTAAATGACCTGTGGCCTGATTAATGGCTTAGCCTATATCCATATGACTTACCTTGATTGAGATTGAATTACTGAAATGTTGAAAAGAAAACAAATAAATTGAGGTAAGCTCCACAGAGGTCAAATAATTAGGGGAGGTAAAATTTCATCTGTGCCCTTAAAACAAAAAGTTTTGAAAAAGAAAAAGAAAAAAAGGGTGAATGTAAAGAAAAGGTGGTTGAAAGGAATTAATTCCCGAAATTCTGTGGGAATGTTAGTGGAGCAAAGTCATTGAGTTGAAGGTGTTAAAAATGAAATAATATCAGTTTTCAATCTCAGTGTTGTTTGAGCTACTTTCCATATATATTCCTACCCATTAAACCCGGCCAAGTTACAACCTGTGAAGTCCTTTTGATCAATTATGCATGTGTTAATGTTCCTCATCTTTAGGAACTTGAGAATATGATCAAGCTTATGGTAATGTTATTGCTGTGATGGATTGAGTGATTGTTACTCCCTTAAACACTTGAGTGTTGAGCGTTATATGATTATCTTGGTAAGGGGTGTCCAAGATAGATTCTGACATGTTCATGAGAATAGAAGGCATTGTTAGGAGTTCTTTGCATTGATTCAGTCATGCTTAGCATAATGATCTCTTGATTGTCTGGGTAATGTTGTGTTGGAATAATTAATTGTTTCCTGGTTTGAGTCTTGTACATTGCTGGGGACAGCAACGTTTAAATCTGGGAATGATTTGATGTGCCTCTGGCAAGTGTGGTTTTTCCATGTTAAAATTGATAAGAATTGGGTCATAAGAGAGCAATTTAAATGCATATTTTCTATTTATATTGATTATTTCTATATCAATAATATTCACCTTTTAGTTGTGTTTCTACAGGAAAGAGAGGAGTGAAAATTACAAATTATAAAAATCCTGTTGACGCGACTCCACACGCACGGATGTATCACAGTACAACTGCCAGAGACTTGGCGCAAGTTGGCACCACACTGGCGCAAATCCGCGCCAGATTACGAACTTTACAGCGGAGGCCTTGAGAATGGCGCCACTAGGCGCCCAATTCCAAGAAGATGGCGCCACTAGGCGCCCAACAAAGAGAAGAATGGCGCCACTAGGCGCCCAAAGACAAGAAGGATGGCGCCAACTGGCGCCATGTCATCCAGACCCGGTTCCGACTTTTGGTATTCGAGGCAGCAACTTGGCGCCGTGATGCTATGAGGGTATTTTTGGAAGAAGGAAAAGAGTCCTATAAATAGGATCCTTTTGACAGAATTAGGGATTCCGACCTATTTCTTCAGAAGGAGACCGACGGCAGAGCTCAGGAGGATTCTTCTACAGTTCTTCTTCTTCTCTTTTCTCTGTAATTTTATGCTTTTGAATATTGGATTAGTTTTAGCCATGATTATGTTTGGCTAGTTTCTTTCATTGTGGGTAAGGTCACAAACCCTATGTGAACCTTTTGTTTAGTTATGGATTGGTTTACTTTTCGCTCTTTAATTTAATTGATTTATGCCTACTCTGTGCGTATTGCTTATCGTTTATATTAAATCTGATCAGTTTAGTAGTGAATGATAATCTGAGGGTTAGAACCCTAGATAGGAATATTGGGGTTTTGGTCCAGAAAGGGGGTAGGATAATAATTAACATGCGTGCTAGGAATAGACGCATTCTTGATTACAAACGTTTAATTTATCTATGTAATGCTTGATCTCAATTGAAACATTGCAAGGAATTGGGGTTTTAATTGTGATTAAAGGGCTAAATTTGCAAGGAATTGGGGTTTAGCTAATAATTGTTTGGATGATAAATTGTGTGATTGTTTATTTTAATTGAGCAATGTGAATCAATCCGTAGTGAAAAGAGGGGATCATAGGGCGAGTGTACTTACCTGCAATATCTCTCATATTTTTATCCAAATCATTTTGCATCATTCTCTTATTTTTAAAATACAAAAATACGTCTTTGTCTTTAATTTATATTGTTCTTCAAATCACTTGGGTTTTATATCTTGAAAGGACGTTTATAAGATATTCGCTCACAATCCCTGTGGAGACGATAACTTACTTATCACTTTATTACTTGAACGATCGATACACTTGCCGGATTGTATCAAAAACCATGGTTCCAAGCTAACTGAATGCCCAATAACATGCCCCAAAGCTCAATCATGAGAGAGTTACCCACACCCAGTGACTTGTAAAATCCCACCAGCCACCTACCTGAGCTATCTCTAAAGACACTGCCGCAAGAAGTTTGCAATCCAGACAAGGAGGAAGATCCATAAGTGTTTAGTTTAAGAATATGCCCCACACCAACTAGGCCAAGAGTGGACTGGGACTGAAAGAAGTTTGATGAGAAACTCCTAGCACGGTGCACCGCACTGTTAGGATTGGAGGACGTAGCATTAAAAACAAGGCCATTTCGATCCTTCCAAACCAACCAGCAAACCACGCCAAACAAAGTACTCCAAACCTCCTTCTTCCTAGGATGACTTTTAGGAATAAGGTTTTTCATAAGCCAGTCTTGAAACTGCTCAGACAGGAAGGAACTGAGAAGATCAGTAGATATGAGGCTTTCCCACACCTTAATTGTAAGAACCCGCACCGTTAATTAAGGAAGTTAATTAATTAATTATGTGAAATTAGAAAATAATTCCATAATTGACCCTAATAATTATTATCGAGGCTTAAATAAATATAGTTAGTGAGTAATAATGTTAAAAGTCATTTTTCTGACGAAAAGTGCAGATATCGGTTCTGCTAGTCAATATAAATGTGTACCGATGAAGTATCTCAGAAAATTATAATAAGTGCATGAATATTCCTAGAATAATATGTAGGACTGTGATTTCAAGTATCAAGTTAAAATAATGAGAACTAGTGCCAGAACTGATACTGGCTATGGAAAAGCGCGTACTGGAAAGGTGCTGCGAAAAATATAATAAAAATATGATAAATCTTAGAAAAATGAGTAGGTTCAAATTCCGAAGTTTGGGATTAAAATGATAAGCGTAGAAATTAATGATAATACTGTGTGTTTAATTATTAAGTGGCTATATATATGACTTTTGGGCCCAAAACCCTAGGCCATATCAGTTGCTACGTGAACCCTGTTCCTCCCACTTCTGACTTGGTGTCTTCTTCCCTTTCCACCACCATTTCTTCATTGGAAAACCACCAAATGGTCATCTTTTCTCTTGATTCTTTCTTGTAAACACTTAGTAGTTGTGTTGGGATGAGTGAGGGGCTTGTTTTCTGAGTGGGAATCTCTGTTTGGTGAGGTTGTTGGGGCTGACTTCTTGGTGGGAGTCTTTGGAGCCATTGTAATGGCATTTTGTGCTTCAAGGTGTGACCTTTGAAGAGAAAGGACCCTCCTTGGTGTGCCATTTTCGTGCACATTGATACCAGAACCTTGAGGAGCTGTGTGAGCTCCAAGGACACCTTTGGTTTGCTATTTGGAACCTTGGGTAAGTGTCACCACCTTTGATCATGATTTTTCCTAGTTAAAAATGGAGTCTTGGCATGTAATATATTAACATGAAGTAAACAACACGTATGTGAACCTGTATATGCCAAAAAATGGATCCTTAGACGTATAATGATGGTAAAAGTTGGACTTTTGAGTGATATCTTCGCGAAAATGCAGAACCGCATTCTGTCGCGAAATATCCAGATATGATATCCGGATATTGGTATCCGGATATGGGGTCTTGTGATATCTGAATATGGATATCCGGATATGATATCTGGATATGCATATCCGGATATAATATCCAGATATGGGATATCTGGATATGTCCTCGACATATATCCGGATATTCTGGAATTGCGTGAACAGTAACGGTACTGTTCATACAGAACTAAGTTATGGGTTTGTGGACCCTAGTTTGTGTAAGTTGAACTTCTGTAATGACTAAGTTAAGTCAGAATCAAGGGATTAAGGGCTTGTGACTTTGTGAGAAGCCTTAAGACATGAAACGTAAAAGAGAAGCATTGTCTTAATGTTTATGCTTATGAGCTATGGTTATTGATATGATTGCTGGTCCCAAATCAGATTGTGATTCTGCTGTGTTGGGCTTTGAGCTTTGATTGGACTCTTGGCATTGGATTGTTAGCTTGCAAGGTAAGCTTTCGTGTCCTCGGTTTAGCCATTATTTGTTCCACCATGTCCCATGGGGGGATGGTCATATGCATGATGTGTTTTCATGTATTGTTTTGCTGAAATGCTATTGAACTGTTAAGTGCAAATGCTATATGATATGTATGTGGTGTTCCGTCTAAACAGGAAGCCATGGGGTGGTCCTGTGGGCGGGTATAACATGGGCTTGTATTATGTGGATAATAGACGTATTCCCGCATTTCTCTGATCAATAGAATTGTTACAACACACATGACATAAATATCTATTGCATTGCACTGATTTTGGAGCTGATATTGAATTACTGCTTTTAGAACTTATATTGCACACGTAAGTGAGCTTGGGGTGGAAGATCCTTGAGGACCCCTTGTCTTACTGAGATTTCTGTTTAGAGATCTCACCCCACGTTTGGGGCACTATTTCAGGTTCAGGTAATGCGGGGGTTGAGACCTCTGGCGGCAGGAGGCCGGAGCTTAGCTGAGATATATGTTGTTTATGATGATATGCTTTGGATGCTGACATGCTTTATATTATTGTTATGTTAGTTGAATTGTGACTCTGTTGGGCTTTGTTGCCTTATTTGGTGAGCATGGGGATTGTCCATGCCACAATGTTTTGACTTTGTTGTTTTAGTTTGGAGTTGAATAAGGTACCAGGATTATGTCCGGACTACGTGTTGTAGATCCGTGACTTAGATACTCATTGTTAATTATTTCATGAGGTATTTCAGTTAGATGTCTTTTGCGATTTACATACAGACGATGTTTTTATGAAAATGATTAAGTAATCAACTTGGCTAAGTATAATGACGTCATAATTGAAAAGAAAAAGATATTCCGCATTTTTAAATTAAGCGTGGCTTAATACGATGACATGTTAACAAACCGGGTTAACACGGGGTGTTACATTAATCACCCAAGGGCAACCTCTACAAATATGGTTGCAATCTTTAAAAGGGGAGTTGCACCTCAATCAAGATGTGGAGCTGCTAATTTACCTTCTAGCTCGTTCCACATTGGTTAGAAGCTTATTCCCATGTAACAACCGGATAAAAGACTGAATCCTATAGGGTCCCTTCCAACACCATGTGATATTCCATCAAGAATGGGGAACATCCACTGCATGACTGATGAGGGAGTAGGCTGAACCAATCAAAAAGTTGCCATCGTTGGAAGGATCCCAAGAAACACGGTCAGCACCATCTTCGGGATCAGGGGGGATCATACCTGCAATTAAGTTGCAAACACGTTGGGGGATTAAGTGTTGAAAGAGATGCTAGTTCCACACTCCATCGCCAGAAATAACATCAGCAACCGTCCAATGTAACATATCCTCTCAAATCGGCTCCAAGGCTACATACAATAAACTATCCACATGAGGGATCCATTTATCAGCCCAAAATTTGGTACTTCGACCATCTCCTAAAATGATTGTAGATCCTCTCTTAACATCAGGCCAACTCTTCATGATGCCTTTCCAGAGATTAGACACATCTCTATTTCTGTTGAGACTAGGAATTAGATCGTCTCCCACCTTAAACTTGGCCCTGAGTACTTTGCACCAGAGTGCATCTTTAT
The DNA here is from genome assembly GCF_033153095.1 of Gastrolobium bilobum. Lineage (NCBI taxonomy): Eukaryota > Viridiplantae > Streptophyta > Magnoliopsida > Fabales > Fabaceae > Gastrolobium > Gastrolobium bilobum. Next base: position 172,231 of record NW_026895795.1, on the reverse strand, counting down.
CCACCATCAACCTATGACAATTTTTCATGATTATAGCATTGTTAACTAATTTGGAGCATCTGAACCCGAGACTGCCAGCCAATTTTGGGGAGCACACCTTCTCCCAGTTAACCAGATGGACTTTCCTTTGAGAATCAGAAGATCCCCATATAAAGTTCCTAACATGCTTGTTGATATCATCATAGATTGAGAGGGGAAGAACGAATAATCGCATGGAATAGAAAGGAAAAGCATTAAGGACAGATTTAGCCAACATTATCCTTCCCGTAAAATAGAGGGAATTTTGGTTCCAAGAGCTAAGCCGATCTTTCATCTTGCCTAGAATGTGAGAGTAGGAATCCCTGGATACTCTCTTATGATGCATAAGGATTCCAAGGTATTTCCCAAGGTCCCCAGTAATGCCAAAATTCAGGCACTCATTGATTTGTCTAGCTTTGGGGAGGCAAACGTTTCTTGAGAAGAAGACTTTGGATTTCTCAGCACTAATCCTTTGACCAGAAGCACTACAGAACGTCTTCAAAACTTGGTTGATCAGCTGAGCTTGGTTGAGAGAAGCTTCTGCGAAAAGAAAGATATCATCAGCAAACAGAAGATGCGAAATGTGAGGACCGTTCTTACTCAAAGCCACAGGCTTCCAGGCCTTAGTTTGCAGAGCCATTTGAATTAAGTGTGCAAGCCTTTCAATACACAGCACAAATAGGTAGGGAGACATGGGATCCCCCTGCGTGATGCCATGCTTTGGAATGAAACTCCTTGAGGTAATACCATTCCAACTTAGGCTGAAAGAAGGCGATTGGACACAAGTATTAATCAACTGAATTAGGTTCACAGGAAGACCAACATCACTCAAGGTGTCATGAATGAAGTGTCAATCAAGACAATCGAAAGCCTTATCAAGATTAAGCTTTATTGCCATCCATCCCACATTCCCTTTCTTCCTTCTCATAGAATGGATAATCTCTTGAGCTATAACTGCATTATCTAATCCCAACCTACCCTTGATGAAACTACATTGGCTGGGGCCGATTAGCTTAGGAAGAAAAGGCTTCAACAGGTTAGCAACGATCTTGGTAGTCGCTTTGTAAGAGATATTGCAAAGGCTGATAGGATGAAATTGCTTAAAGGACTCAAGGGAGTCAACTTTAGGGATCAAGAAAATAGAGGCGAGGTTAATATCTTGGACAAGATTCAGATGAATAAAAATATTAGCAAATAGGTTATAGAAAAATCTGCCTACTGTATTCCATTGGGACTGATAGAACAAAGGGTTGAGCCCATCCGATCCAAGTGCTTTAAGTTTGCCATGGAGAAAACAACTTATTTAATTTCCAAAGGAGATGGAATGGAACCAATGCCATCAAGACTACGACCAACAGTTGGGAAACCACCAGAAATAGGGAACTTCTCAACACTATTGTCTCCTTCCCGAAAGAGTCGCTCAAAGAAGTTAATTGCACACTCTATGATTTGCTGAGGATCATCCAGCCAAATGCCATTATCGTCTTTAATTGTAATAATCATATTTCTACGACGTTTAGCCACAGTCGTAGAGTGAAAAAAATCTAGTGTTCTTATCCCCAAAAGCCAACCGATTACAATTAGCACGTTGAAACCAAGACAACTCTTCTCTAATGAGAATCATATCTAGCTCCCTCCAGAGAGAATGCCACAAGCGCTCCAGGCTCTCGTTAGGGTGGGTAGCGAGCTGAGGGTCAATCCCTCTAAGCCTAGCTTGGAGGTGATTCTTCTGCCTTTGAATGGCTTTGAAAGAATTTTTGTGCCAATGAGAGGCTTCCAACCAAAATTGATGGGCACTCAAAAGCTAGTCAGAGTCATGGCTTCAACATTTATTAACAATATTGCCAAAACTCTCATCATTGAGCCAAGCTACAAGGAATTTGAAGTTTTTGTTTCGATGCATATAATATCTTTGGCTATCATCTATAAGGAGGATAGGTTTGTGATCCGAGATATAGAAGGGAAGATTAACGATAGAATGGTTTGGCCACTAGATGTTCCAAGCCTCATTACTAACAGCACGGTCAAGGCGCTTCTGAATTCCATTAAGTTTCCAAGTAAAAGGAGGACCATTGGCACCCAAGTCTTGAAGATTACAATTGGAAAAGCAATCCCTAAACTCCTTGGCAGCACCCCAGCAAAAGGAACCCCTCCCCCCCCTAAACTTTTCGCAAGGAGCTAGCATAGAGTTGAAGTCTCCCAAAACTAACCAAGAGGAGGAGCTGTTAGAATGAAGGTTCAAAAGCTCATGCCAAAAGATTCTTCTGTTAACCTTTTTGGGATTGGGGTAAACAAAGGTGATGAAATCAACCTTCGAGCTATTTTTATGGCTGATTCTCGTATGGATAAATTGGTGATGTGATTTAAGGATGTGAAGGGAAAAGTCGATCTCATCCCACAACAACCATATACCCCCCGAGAACCCTACAGGATCTTGTCTGAATGATTTAGAGAAACCAAGCTTGGGAATAAGCCTGTCTGCCTTATTCGCTAATCTTTCTCTCTAAGAGAGCCAAGAGGCTGATGTTAAACCTCCACTTCAGATCCCGAATGAAGGCCAAGAAACCTTTCTTGGCAAACCCTCTACAATTTCAGTTGCAAAAATACATAGAAACACACAAAAAGAGGGGGCCAAGGACCAAAGGTCACTGGGGGTTATAAACAAAAAGGACCATTTGCAGACCCAATGGCTGCTAAAGTTTGGTCCAATAACAAATTGTCTTGTGATTTAGACATCACTTTCATAAGGTTTAAGATGTCGTTCTCTTTTTTAACTAGCTCAGCTTTCATTGAATAGTTTCTACTGACATAGATGTTTTCTTTTCGGTTGAGGAGATGAGCCCCACACCAGCTGCGGTAGGGCCAGACTGTACACTAGTGCCCATAGTGGAAGTTAACCCCTGATGGGTGATGCATTTGCATTTATATTGGGTATTATGCATGGAACTATGGCCCACCCTAGCAAAATTTCCCTTCCCTTAGGACAACGTATCTTTCCTACTTTTGGAGCTTCCTTTGACAAGAGAGGGGGCAGGCTTTTTGGTAGGTGATCCTATGATAGGAATATCAGCTCCCTTGGTTGTTGGAGTACCTCTAATAGAGGTCACAACACTGCTTAGATTTTCTATAGCAGTAACAATTTACGCGGAAGGGTGATAGTTTCGGTTCTCCCAACCACTACTGCTGCAGAGCTTTGACTGATGTTCCTTTTTTGCTGTGCTAAGTTGCCACTTTCACTACGTCCCTTCACCACCAGAACAGCTCTCAACTGGCGATTTTTACTAGATTTCTGAACCATCATCCAATCCCCAAAAGCTTCCTCTTCCTCATTCAGAATCAAATTAACCGATGGTACATTCGTGTTCCATAGACCAGGCTTACCAGTTGCAGATTCTTTGTTAGCTGCATCCACTAGCTTCCGAACGTCCAAGGAGCTGCAATGTTCTTGTTTGTGACCATACCTCCCACAAGTAAAACAAATTATATGGAGACCTTCATATCCCATTGGATATATTTCTTCGCCAAGTTTAAACGATGGGACAAAGCTTTTCCTCAAGTCAACTTCGATACATAGTCAGACGAATCTGGATTTTTCAATGATTTCCCATCCCTTTCGTCGTTTCTTCTAACTGGCCTCTTATCCACCTTGAGCGTTCTCTCTGGGAGGTTACCAATGCGTCAGAGGTGGTAAGATGAATAAAACTCCATAGGTAGACCACCAATACGAACCCACACAGATAGCCTCTTAACATAATCATTGTTCGAGTTGAAAAACGATTGCCAATGTTGCACCACTAAGTAATGGTCATAAACGATCCACGGTCCCTCCTGGAGGACGTGCCGATAATCCCTATCGTCCGAGAACTTGAGTAAAATGTGGCCATCATCCAGAATAATCTGTTCATAAGAGCCCACAAGACTCCATATTTTCTATAACCGAACCACGAGGTAGCTAGGAGCCATTCTTTTCCCTATGAGCTTAATGATAACAGCTCTCCTCCATTGGTCGCAATCCTTCTTGTGTTGGCTTCTTGAAAAGTTGTAGGTAGAGCAAATAGGGTCAACCTCTGCAATAGGATCTTCCTGACCATCTTCTTCCTCCTCTCTCCTTTGCCTCTCCGTCTAGTCTTCTTCTTCAGAATCAGAATCTAACGATTGGCCATTTAAAGCCAACACCTTATCCTTATAGGAAACAAGGTTACGTCTTGAAGGAACTTTCAAGGAAACGTCCCTAGGCTCCTACAAAATAACCGTAGACTTCTTCATAGCAATCATAGACTCCTCCATAACGACCGTAGGAGGACATTCTCCTACCAGGACAGGTTCAGATATTGCCTCATCCATGGTACAATCATCCTTAGCAGATTCTTTTGGTTTCTTAATGCTCCTTTCCAGTTAGTCAATCTCTTCTGTCTCCTTGGATTTCCTCTCCTTTTCCTTAGAAGAGGCAGTGGCCTTCTTGTACGAAAACATTGTCCTCTTTCTAAAACGTGAATACTTGTTTTGTTTGACACTCCTTTTGTTGTTGTGTTGAATTATAACATTTGGATGTTACTTTCACATAACTTTAGTTTCGTCTTATGGTAGCAATGGCACCACCAACAAAAGTCATCATCTTCCTCTTCCAATAGAAGAATCCTTTGTCTTGTGCTGTGATTTTGTGTTAGTGTCTACCACACACTTTTCATGAATTTTGCAATTCTATCCCCTTTGTCGTTTGCTTTATAATTATTTGGGATATGATATTATGTCTATTATTTTCCAATATCGCAAAATGTTAAAAAAAAGAGAAACGATGAATATTAATTAAAATTCTGATCTAACAATATTGAAAATGAATAGACAAAATACACATAGAGAAGATAATCACGATATCTCATCCCTAATTCTTTTCACTATTTCTTTCCTGTGATTGGAAAAGCTACAGCACAGCCAATCTGTATTATATTTGAGGTAAAATGTGATACTTCATTATATTTGCAACCTATTTTCTCTCTCTATTTTTGGATGTGACATAGCTAGGACATATTCCTGTGATAAGATTGAGATACATCAACGCATTACTAAAGCAACTTATTTAAATTAAGAATGGAAAGAAGAAGCAACGAAGCAATGTAAAAGCAAATGCAAAACAATATTCAGAATTAGCATTAAGAGCGAAAACAATGAATCACGTGTCTAGGGATCGGATCTCTTTTAGTATTTCATTTTAATTCAAGTAATTTTCATTACAAATTACCAATAACATGGACTTGTTAGCCAAGGTACGAGATTAGTTATAAGTTTATGTCCAAGTCATATAATCCTAGCTTCACTTGTTTAAGACAATATATTTTTAGAGTAAAGTCTATTTTAACTCCCTAATAAAAAATATGATTCCCATTTTAGTCCCTTAAAAAAAAATAGTCCCGAGATCTTTAAAAAATTTAAAGTAACCTATTTATTTGAAATTGTGGTCCCTCATAAATTCAAAAAAGATCCACATTAGTTCTTCAAAAAGACTAAAATGTATCAACTTTGAATTTCATATGAACCAGACAATTAATTTTTTTTTGTAAAGAACTAAAGTGAAGACCGTATTTTTTATTAGGGACCAAAAAAGACTTTACTCTTATCTTTATGTGAATTGACCGAATGACTGTGCAAAGACTAATAGATATATTTCTGTGTTGTAGATTAAATAAGTTGTTTAAGGTTAGTATTTTTAAACTAATTATATCAATAAATACATAAATAAGATATTATGTTTTTTTTATACCTATTTTATCTACTTATTTTCAAATTTTTTTAGATTAAAATTTTAAGATAAAAAAATAAAAAATAAATGTTAGTTGAGATTTTGATATAATATATTGTAGATGAATAAATAGAGTATACAAAATATCTTATTCCATAAAAAAAATACATACGAATGAATACGATAAAATGACGTGGAGGGCGTAGAAAAGCAGTAGCCTAGGCACATCCAACACTGGTAGAAGCAACAATGGTGGGTGCTGCGTGTCTGCAACTTCAACCCGAGTTCTTCTCTTCTTTCGTGGGAAGTCCCCTTCTACACTCAAGGCAGCAACGACAGCTCCTTCCTCAGTTGTTCCGTTACAACGCAGGTTCCTCTCTTTTCGTGTGAAGGAAAACGCTTTTCTAATTCTGCTCAAGATGTTTGGAGACATAATTCTGCTAAAAGCACCATATAAGTTGATGAGATTGCTCGTTTTGGAGCACTTTTACTCATTATGATACAAAATAATACAAATAATTAATCATATAATTGTTGAGTTTTATTTTTTTTATTTTATTTATGTTTTTGGCCATTCTGGTTTTGAGACTATCAGCATTTAGGGTTTACATAATATTATATGTTATTTTTAATTGATTTATTTTCGGTAATAGGAAGGAAGCATGTTTCAATGCAGTTATCGAGAACTCTCTCTGGCTTGACAAATCTCTTATTTAACAGAAGGTATGCTACTCAATATTCTGCATATGTACGTAGAATCAGTATTTATTGCTTAGTTTATATTGTCAAAGGAGTTTATTGATGCGGGCATTAAGCTTTTTTGTCATTGCTATGCTTGATGTGTCAGTAATCTCACTTGGCCATGGTATTTGCTCAAATATATTTTATGATGTTGCTATGGAGTAGCAACAGTCATTACCTGACTTTAAGTGGCAATGTAATGAAGTTGGTTGTTACACTAACTGTATAGAATCAGTGCCGAAGGAATCAATGTTCTGATATCATCTTGGTTATCTCAAAAGCTTGGAGCACTACTATATTATTATTATTATTATTATTATTATTATTATTGCTGCTGTAGATTTAAAAGCTTAAAGTAACTATATAATTCAGCAGCTGAGGGAATATTGTATCTCTTACAATGCTATCAGCTAGCACAATATATGTGCACCTTCTTGGTAAATGTTTTACATAACGGCTTTGCAGAAATTTAAATGAATTGCAAAACAGCAAGCGTAAACGTCTGAGGCCTGGAAAAGTTTCTCCGCCTCGACCAGTGCCTGAAAACATACCAAGGCCTGCATATGTGAAATCCAAGGCACCGCCGGGAATTGTGAGTGGTCCTCAAGTGCATGACGAGCAGGGGATAATATGCATGAGAGCTTCTGGAAAGCTTGCAGCTGAAGTTCTTCAATATGCAGGCAACTTAGTCAAGGTAAGATCTTTTTATCTTCTTTGCTAGTCAATCGCCCATTTTCATTTGTTAACTACATAAAATTTAGGCTGCATAAGCAACTTATTAATACCTCTGGGTTGATTAAGTGCCCTTCTTGTCCCCAGCTTTGCCTTTTGCTCAGATTATGAGGATCACAAGTCCAAAGTAGCTAACAAACGCTCTAGGTTTTTATTTTTGGCTAGGCTAGTGCAAGACCTTGCATAGTTGCTGCGATAATTGTCATTTAATGAGTAGGATTTTTATAATTTAATATAAAATGTTAATGAACTTATATGACTACAGAGATTTATTTCTTGTTTTATGACTTTATCCTAAAAAAAAAAAAAAAAATTGTTTTATGCTGGTTAATGGTTATAACGTCTGTCGGCAGCCAGGCATAACAACAGATGAAATTGACCAAGCAGTTCACCAAATGATTGTTGATAATGGTGCGTACCCTTCTCCACTTGGCTATGGTGGTTTTCCAAAAAGTGTTTGCACATCTGTGAATGATTGCATTTGCCATGGAATACCAGATTCCCGTGTACTTGAGGTCCTCGTCTGCAAGTTCTACTTGAAATTAGTAATCCTTTGTGAAAAAAGTATTGACTCTTTCTTTAACTTGCAGGAAGGTGATATAATCAACATTGATGTTACTGTGTATCTAAATGTAAGAATTTTCTCTTTTTTACTTTGTTAGAGATGGGAGTGGGATAAACATGGAATTGTATTTACCCTGAACTTTGCCGGGCCCATTGCTAAAATTTATTGTTTATGGCTTTATGCCATCTTGATGATGTGATCAACATTGACATTCTGTTCGCAATGTGTTGTTATTGTTTTGGGAGGGCCGTGGAGATTTTATTTGTCAGGAATGTATAATTCTGTTTCAAAAAAGTGCTTTTCACTTGGTTGCATTGATTTTCCTTTGAACTTTATTTCATCAAGCATGTTTTCCCTCAATCTGTCCTTGTTTTTTTATTGGTGTTCATTGACCGCTGACCCCAACTAGTTTGGGATGTAGGTGATGTTGATGTTGATCTTATTGCTTGAGTATGTTGTATTAAATCAGCTGTTTCCCCTTCAATTTTTATATTTTTTTTTTCAATATTTATGAAATCATAAGCTTCATTTTGGTGACTGAGTATATGAGAATGAGTTGTAGGGTTTTCATGGTGACACATCGGCAATGTTCTTTTGTGGAGATGTTGATGATGAAGCCAGAAGCCTAGTTCAGGTACCAGTTTGGAACATTTATATCTGCAAAATATCCAATTACATGCTGTCGAGCCAGATATCCATTTACCTGATGTCTAGCCTTAAAAGTTGTCAGGATTTAGTGGAAGATGATCTTTTGGACATGAGAATCATTTGATTACTGTTGAGATATATAAAATCATTAATTTAACCTCACCCAACAGCTTAAGCTTTTGGGTTCAATTGGTTCTTTACATGGTATCAGAGCCTTGGTGTACCGGGTTTAATCCTCACTGCCCCCCACTTTCTTTCTAGTGGAATTTCTTTCTTCGCACAGGTAGGTGGGCCTGTGCATTGTTCACCCTTCAAGCCCAGTGGGCTCTCGTGTGAGGGAGCGTGTTGAGATATATAAAATCATTAATTTAACCTCACCCAACAGCTTGAGCTTTTGGGTTGAATTGGTTCTTTACAATTACATTTTCATTGGGAAAGTTGATAGGTTTGGTAAAAATTTTAACTACCTAAGGGAAAGAACTTAAACAATACAATCAAGAATTCCATAACCAACAAAGTAAACAGGAAACACTATTGTTTTAGTAATAGTCTGTGTAGACTATAGACTGATGAGTGAAGTTTAGTCATTATCAGATATAGAGCCCTACTCTAGGTGAGTTATGGATTTTATTTGAAGTCCTTTGGTGCATAACGATTATGTTTGTAATGAAACAACTCTCTCAAAAACAAAAGCTATTAGATGGAGACACATAAATGTTTTTATATTAATACTTTTAACATGTCCCTTCACGCAAGAGTCTTCCGGGCTTAAAGTGTGGCACATACCCACCTACTTGCATTGAAATTCAACTGTTTATTAGAAGAATAGGGGAGTTAAGGGTGAAAACTCTAGACCACTTGGTCCCAGTAACTGATACTGTGTCATAAACCGACTTTCCCAAAAACTTAAGCTATTAAATGAAGACACATGAGTAGCTTTATATAAACATCTCTAACAATGTTTATTCAATGGTAAAGGTAGTTTGGGGTTAGGATCTAATTCATTTATATCCATAAATTACATTCCTTATCAGGTTTTCATTAGGTTCGAACTATGATAGTATAGTGATAATAAAACTGAGCCACTTGGAAAATAGAAATATACTTGAATCCATAACTTAAACTGTTAACTATATAAGAATCATAATTTGCTACATAGTACGCTTTGTCTCGGTTATATAATTTTTTGTTATAAACCTGCTTAAATTTATCATTCTAAATTACTAAGCATAACATTATGCCCAAATCATGGGCTGAAGCTTGCTGGTTGGCTAATAAATTTTGATTCTTGATTTTGGAAGGCCCAGAAACCTTATTGTTGCCTGCATTGGCAGCATTCATTCTTAAAAGAAAGGACTGCCAATGACATGCCCTTAAATCCTGTCATTTTTAGCCGATGAAATGATGTTATTAAGACCTTATATATGGACTCTGTTGGTTATATAAAGTATTGTTTTGAAGTTCTAGCAGCTGTGCTAAGAAAACAGATTTCTTATATTTACTTTGTAAATGAATGAGAAGCTGAAAAACACCTGCTAGCTATATCACTTAACTGTTATTTTAGGATTTTATTTCCAAAGTTTTGCAAATTAGCCAGACATTATACCTTAATTAAAGGAGAATTGATTATTACAATTAAGGTGAAAGATCTCTACCAAATTAATGGTTGTTGATTAATGTAAATAAGGAAAGGAATCTACAATATACAGGAAAATAAGCAAAAAATTAATAGGGAATGTTTGCAACAATATCACTTAAGTTGGAGAAGATATAGCTGCGTATCTCTCTAAATCAGAGCAGATATTGCAACAGCTTTGCTTCCAGTTGATAGTGTTCTATAAGTCTCTTACGTGGCTTGATTTTGATAAGTGGTTGCTTGTTGAGATATTCTTCGTTTGGTTATGCTTATATGGGTGGGTTGTTTGGTATTAATACAGGTAACTAAAGAATGCCTAGATAAAGCAATATCAATATGTGCACCGGGTGTGGAGTTCAAGAAAATTGGAAAAACAATTCAGTAAGAAGTTTCTATTCTTTGTTCTTCTGTTGTTCCCCCTTTTTCCCTATGCTGCCGAAACTTTCTGGCAATATAAATATATAATAGGAACTGGACCAGAAAAGGTAATGAATAGATAGCAAAGAGATTGACTTTTATTGAATGTCACTCTTCTCCCGGAATTTGAATCAAGAGGGAAGATGGAAAAGAAGGATAACAAAGAAGTATCTCACACAACTCCAGAAAATTCAAGAGTCCCGGCCCTCCTTGCCATCCTCTACTCCAAAGCCAAAAACTTCTGTCTATTGTTTTCTTCCTATTATTTATGCCCAGACATTTCTATTTGTCCCTCTCTAACTAACTAACTAATTGTTGAATGTTGATACAGTTGTCTGCATAACTCTGTCTTACTTCTATTCCTCTGCTCTCATTCTTGTTCCTTCTAAATAAAAAGGGTATACCTCATTGCATAAAGGTTCCCCAACTTTGCGAGAGCATGTATTAAGGTCAATTATATGCAGCTTTACCGTATCATTTTTGCAAAAAGATTGTTTCTTAGACTCGAATCCATGACCTTCTAGTCACAAAAAGCAAATGTACAAATGCGTCAAGATTCGTCCTCCTATTCTTATTTCTTCTAACATACACCTTTTTTGGGGGGTCTGCTAACACAAAAAAATCTATGTGACTTTGCTGACAAACATGGCTAGAGCCAAAGAGAAAATTGAGAGAATGTGAGAATAGAAATCTGAAAATGATAAAATGGGGAATGGTATGTGATATAAACTTAATGCATGGCTTATATATAGTAGAGAGAGTAACTAACTACTAACTAATCACTAGCTACCTAAACTAATTTATCAACTAACCCAACTATACTGCAACAAACTTTTGTTTTAGATATTATTTCATGCACAGAAATTGATTGCTCTATACTCACGACCTGTAAGGCCTTTATACATTTAGTCAACAATGAACACTTCAGGCACCAAAACAGCCATTATACATATCTATTCTATTTGATGAAGGGGCCTTTTGAGGTGTTATAAAATGCTTGATGCTTAAGCTGCGTTTGGGAGGATTTAGAAAAATGGGATCGGAAATAAATGCACAATATATGTAAATTCCTATGATTCGTATATATCTTCCCATCCTCCTGTCTTCTTTCTTAAAAACCAGTTTCTAAGAAATACCTACCTTTTGTATTAAAACAGTTGAATTTTTGTTTTTGTTTTTGTTTGGGGGGCCCTGGCCCGGGCCCGGGTAGGGGGGGGATGTTGTACTGAAGTGTTCAGCCTGGGTAGATGGTCCGATGAGTTAATGTGTCAACTGAGCTACAGTTACTAAAATGGAGAGAACCAGAGCTCTGTTGTAATCAGTCTAAGGTAGAAGATGGTGGATTTCGCCCTGTATACTGTGGAGGAAGGGTGAAATGTGGTCACCTGCAGAGTGCTCAAGTGCTTAAGGAGAGTATGGGGCGTGCAACATGTAAATAGCCAAAAGGTCCTTGCAATGGAGCAGGTATATGTGTTATATAGGTGGTTGTGTAGTATTGTAGAAGATGTGAGGTGGCATGAATGATTCTGCAAGTGAGTGGAAGGATGGGGGGAATCGTATCTTCTGCGATGAGAGGTGATTATTTTGTGAGAGCACGGAGATATTTTGTGATAGGGACATTTTGTCCTATAATGAAGGGTGGAGAATGGGCTATATAAGGGCCAAATGCTCCAATGCAGAACAGGGGGGGTTAATATATTAGTAGTCGAAGACTTTGATTAATGAATTTCGTTTCTTGATTATATGCTGATTCATAATTGATGTTTTTTCTCTTTTTTAAAAGTGATAATGCAGATAAATATCATTATGGTGTTGTACGTGAGTTTGTTGGCCATGGAGTGGGACGTGTTTTTCATGCTGATCCAGTTATTATTCATTGCAGTAATTATCCTAAACTTTGTACTTCTGTCATTATTTGCTTCACATTAATTAATTATATTCTAGCAATGAAACTCTGCATTGACGAGCTTAGGCAATACTTTTACAGTTTACGGCATATTTATATCAATATTTGTTTGTGTTAATTTTGAAACGGATTATCATTTTATATTTTAGAAGTTACATTTAAATTTAGGATTTTATTAAATAGTATTCCAAGTTGACAGATGTATTTAATAAGTCAGTTTGGAATAATGAAATGTTTCTAATATTAAAAAAGATAGAAATGTTGATAAAGGGTCTAAAAGAGCACAAAGATATGGATGGCAGAGTTGATTAATATAGAGAGAGAGAGGGAGAGGGAGAGATGGAGAAATATAGAGTTTATTTTCGTCCATACTTAAATAGGATTTTTCTTTCATTGACAAGTATACATAGTTATGTAGTTATGAGTGTGTATGTTTCAAGGAAAGGGAAGTATACAATGTAATTACATATCTATTTATAAAACATAAAAAGGAAATAAATATTATTTCGTACAACATTAAAAAATTATTTCTCAATAGTTAATAATATTATATAGAACTAAAATTCAGTTAAAGCAATAAACTGGTAATGGAAAATTTGAACAGAAAATATAGTCTTCAAAATTCTGCTTTGAGGTAACTTTTTTTTTCTTTTCATACTTCTTCCATTTCTGAAACACGTGAAATTTTCCCAACAAAAGACCCATGTTAATTTCCATGGTCTATTTGGTGTGATGTATAAGACCGAATAAGTTTATACTATATGTTATGACATTTTTAGTTGTTTAGTATAAAACTTATACAGCAGAATTTTTTAATACATCAAATGATTTATAACTTAATCAAGCCTAAGGGGGTGTGATTAGGCCTGATAAGAGATTAATGTATTAACATCATTAATCAGTGCAATTTTCAAGAATTAATATATTATTTTAATATATTAATACATTAAAATAAAAAATAAATTTTCAATATATTAATTTTTAAAATATTGGAGATTTTTATTTTTATAAAAATTAATATATTTTTTGGACACATTCATCAATAGATTTTTGTAAAAATTAATATTATATGACATATTTGGAAGAATTATATAAATTCTTTATTAAAGGGTATTTTTATCAAAAATATTTATTTTTATTCTATGTAGTATTATATAGTATATTATCAAATATGGATGATATTATCTCATATAATACATTATCTTATGTAATATTATATCAAACGCTAGATAATATTAAAATTTAATTAGTTCTAGATTTTATCTTATTATGTGCGTCACCGTGGATAGGAAAAGCCAGCGCACCCAGGAAAGGTTTGATAGAACATTTAATGCATTGTTAGCTAGGATGAAAACATGGCAAAAAACGTCCATAAATGGTGATGAGAAGACACGAGGGTAAACGACTAAACAATTATTTTTCTCAACCCCCCAATATGCTTTATCTGTTGCCTGTCCTAAATATTTTATTCTGCTTATGTTTAATCACTAGTGTCTTAGTAACATCTATTATTATCTTCAGGAAACAATGAAGGTGGACGGATGATGCTAAATCAAACCTTCACAATTGGTAATTTAGTTTATTGTTCTTGAACTTTCGTGCTTAAGATTTGTAGATGTGGAGCTGGAAACTGTACCTGTCTTTGCCCTTTATTCTAACTGGGCTTAGTATATTTAACTTACAAATGAAACACAGTTAAGCAAGAGGTGGGGAGGGGCTTGTAAGTTTTATATTTCCATCGGTATTAGTTTTAGGTGTTGCTGAATTTGGGCTATAACTTGAAAAGGTGGAAATTGAGAAACTATAAGTTCAAATTTATTATTATTATTATTAATTTTTTAAAGTTTATTAAATGATAATTTAAAATATGTATTAAATATAAACAAATCGTGGAATTCACCACCTAACTAGTAATACAGGAATACATATAAAGTTCGAGACATTCATGACGCTGTGTGCATGTAACAACTATCCTTTCGACTCGTTTTAGCATAAAAAACTGCAATGCTAATAATATATAATAATAACTTTAATTTTCTCTACCTTGTTTATTTTTACAGAACCGATGCTGACTATGGGCAGCATCAATCCTGTTATGTGGAATGACAATTGGACAATTGTAACCGAAGATGGAAGTCTTTCAGCGCAGTTTGAACACACCCTCCTAATAACCCCTGATGGGGCTGAGATTATGACTCAATGCTGACAGATCCAACAGTACTATTTGCAGATACCCACCTGAAGAACCTTATTATTGAAATGTAAATGATTTAAATAATTCCTGGTCAAAAAGTTCGTGCTGAAATCACCAAAAGGAAAAAGATCACTGAAAGTGGATGTGGAACTCCAAATTTTTTAAGATTGTTTTTTTTTTTTGATAAGTTCCTAATGCACAAATTATTTGCATGTCACTAGTTGTTACCTAATAGACAAATAGGAATGTGTATTTAATCATTATTTTAACATTATTTCAAGGGGGGCATTTATCCACCTTGCGGCATTGTAAAACAATGTTTTTTTTTTTTTTTTTTTTGGGTATCCTGTAAAACAATGTTATTTTTACCCTTAATGTAGATTTTACTAAAGGAATTCTCTTTTTTATTTATTTTTTATTTTTTTAGTTTGCCAATGGGTACATCAATCGGATTATACCCGGTTCGAGTACTTGTCGGATTCTACCACTGATATTTGGTAAAAAAATTCTCTTTTACCAACCCATAGCTTGGATTTGATAAAGAAAAAAAAATTAAATATATTTAAAAATATTTAAATTCCCCAACATTGATGATAAATGCATAAGAAAATAAATAAAATATTAATAATATATGAAATATATTATAGTTGAGATTTCTTAAAATTCCAGTTCCCGCATTCACAGAATGCTCCATATTAGATGGGATCATGGCTACGCTCACACACTGCAACCCCAAAAACTCTGTCACTATTCCCTTCGGAGCTCAACTCTGTGCTGCAAGCTTGCTCTGCTTCAAAAGCTCTCAATCAAGGAAAGCAAGTTCACCAGCAATTAGTTGTGAACGGCTCACACCGCAACCCTTTCTTCGCAACAAAGTTAATCCAAATCTACGCTGATTGCGACGATCTGCACTCTGCCCAGTTGTTGCTCCACCAAGTGTCGCAACCCAACGTCTTCGCCTTCACTTCAATCCTTGGTTTTTACTCCAGGCACGGCCTCACTCACCAATGCATTGAAACCTATGCCGAATTGAGGTTTAAGGGTGTTTTGCCAGATGGGTATGTGTTTCCCAAGGTGCTGAAGGCTTGTGCTCAATCAGCGTGCTTGAAAACTGGTGCTGTTGTGCACAAAGATGTTATTGTGTTGGGTTTGAAGTTTAACTTGCATGTTTGCAATTCCATGTTGGACATGTACTTCAAGTGTGGGGATGTTGGGAGTGCAGCACGGGTGTTTGATGAAATGGCTGAAAGGGATGTTTTTTCGTGGAATTCGATGATGTCTGGGTATGTGTGTAATGGGTTGCTGGAGAGGGCTGTGGAGGTGTTGGGGTTTATGAGATTGGATGGATGTGAACCTGATGTTGTCACTTGGAATACTGTGATGGATGCTTATTGTAGGATGAGACTCTGTTGTGAGGCCTCAAGGGTTTTTGAACAAATTAAGGATCCTAATGTTATTTCATGGACAACCTTAATCTCAGGTTACTCAAATGTTGGGAGGCATGATGTTTGTTTGGGAATTTTCAGGAAAATGGTAAATGCTGGGATGGTTTTCCCTGATGTTGATGCTCTTTCTGGTATCCTTGCGTCCTGTCGGTCTTTGGGGGCTTTAGCAAGTGGGAAGGAAATCCATGGTTATGGTCTCAAAATCATATCTGGAGATGCATTTTACAAGTCTGCTGGTGCTGCTTTGTTGACATTGTATGCTAGTTGCCGGAGACATAATGCTGCTGAAAATGTGTTTCATACAATGGATAAATCTGATGTCGTTACGTGGAATGCCATGATTTTTGGTTTAATTGATATGGGTTTGGGACATTTAGCTCTTGAATGTTTCAGACAAATGCAAGGCAGAGGAGTAAAGATTGATCACACAACCATATCTACTATATTGCCTGTTTGTGATTTGAGATGTGGAAAACAGATACACGCATATGTCAGGAAAACCAATTTCAATTGTATGATTCCAGTTTATAATGCACTAATTCATATGTACTCGATCCGTGGATGTATTGCATATGCATATTCTTCATTTTCCACCATGGTTGCGAGGGACTTGGTTTCATGGAACACGATTATTGGAGGATTTGGAATCCATGGACTTGGCCAAACTGCTCTGAAGCTTTTGCGAGAAATGAGTGATTTAGGCATTAGACCCGATTTGGTGACGTTTTCTTCAGCACTTTCAGCTTGCAGTCATTCAGGACTTGTAGATGACGGGATTGAACTCTTCTACAGAATGACAAAAGATTTTGGCTTAACCCCAGTGAAGGAACACTTTTCTTGTGTTGTTGACATGCTAGCTCGTGCTGGTAGACTCGAAGATGCTTTCCATTTCATTAACCAAATGCCCCTGGAACCAGATAAATATATTTGGGGAGCTTTACTTGCTGCATGCCAGGAGCACCAGAATGTTAGTGTTGGTAAGCTGGCTGCAGAAAAGTTGATCAGTTTGGAACCTCAAGAAGCTGGTCATTATGTGACATTGTCAAATATATACTCAAAAGCTGGAAGATGGAATGATGCTTCAAGAATAAGGAAGATGATGGAAGGCCAAGGATTGCTCAAGCCATCAGGACATAGTTTGGTTGGTACTGGAAGTTAATCTAGCGGTGAAGACAACATAATCAAATCAATGTTTTTATCATACATCAAAGCATTACCGTGCCTTGTCAATTTTGCACTAGGATTTAGAAGCGTGCAACTAATTGAGTTGCCTTGGGATGGGACAGGACAGTGATTGGTATTAGCAGAGTTAGCTTTTCACAACAATGAAACAAACTACAGTACTTGCTGTTTTAGAAGCAATGGGTGAAAAGTCATCGAAAGATTTGAATTCGTGTATGATAGCAGATATATTAGTTAATCCTTCAAGTGGAGTGCAATAAATTAAAGAATGAACTAACTTGATATCAGAAGCAAATGTCAGTATACAGAGAAAGATGAAGAATCTGAGCCCAACAAAAGTTGTCTCTTTAAGAAAATTTGTTCCCTCTATTGATGCCGAAGGTTGATGAACAATTATCTCTCAGGATAGAACGAATTAAGCGTCTCCGGAATGATGACACTATCAATCGGGAGCCCTAACAAACTTTTTCAAGCCGACATCCTTGTACGGTACTTCTTGTCTAGACTTTCCCACAGTTCCTTACTGGTTTGCAAAGTGCTATACACATTATACAATGAATTGTATAGACCATTGTGGAAATAGTTTCGGTAGAGGAAATAACAGTGCTTCCACGCATCAACTACAACAACCTTCTCCTTATTAGTTTGTTGTCCTTCTTCTAATTTAGGAGCATCTTCCTTGAGAAACCTTTCCAGACTCAGGGTTGTCAAATAAAATAGCATCTTCTATTGCTAATGCTTGAAATCAATCCTATGGAATTTTTCAGGCTTCTCAGCAGGAGTTGAAACCTAAGCAGTTGAGTTAACCAAACTTGTACTTGTCGTAGCCATATCTGTTGCACAAACATAAACTCCGAATAATCACACAGATTAATGTTGTAATCACACATTGAGCAATAAACAGTATATAATATAGAAAAATAAAATATACTGAACACAGATTCAAAACACAAATTGTCTTAAGATTGTTTTAGAAAACAGTGGGTGAAAGTCACCGAAAGATTTGAATCCGTGTATGATATCAGATATATTAGTTAATCCTACAAGCAATTGCAATAAATTAAAGAATGAACTAACTTGATATCAGAAGCAGATGTCAGTATGCAGAGAAAGATGAAGAATCTGAGCCTAACAGAAGATGCCTCCTTAAGATAATTCGTTCCTTCTATTAATGTCGAAGGTTGATGAACAATTGCCTCCCAAGATAGAACAAATTAAGCGTCTCTGGAATGATGGCACTATCAATCGGGAGCCCTAACGAATACAACTTGATGCTTGAGGAATCACATTATGTAACAGTATGGTATGGATGCAGAATGCATGCATTCACGATGAAAAAATTCGACAGAGTAACGATGCAAAAAATCTGGACGATTTTCTGTTGGTGTCAACATCTATATATAGAAACCGAAAGGACTCGATGAAACGTCGCTGACAAACTGATGTGACTGACGGCGGCAAACCAATATGACGTGTGGTCAGTTCGGTTCAAAATTAATTGAACGCACCAGTTCGCTTCAAAATCAAAAACGAAAAGAAAGAACTGGTTCGGCGAGAAGCAACGAATATGACAAGGGCATTTTGGACAATAAATAAAAAATAATTTAATAAATAATTATTTTTATTTCTCTCACACACACTCGCGACCGAGCTTGCCAGACGGCGAAAATGGCGCGCGCGTGTTTGGTGCTCCAAGGCCTACACATGTCTTCTCTCCTCCACAAAAGTGGAGTGCCCCTAATAAGCAAACTAAGAGGCGACGTGGAGGTTTATAAACCTTTTCACTTTTCACTACTTGTCCAATGTGGGACTTCTACCCACAAACACCCCCTTCCCCTTCCCTATTTCTTTCTTTCCTCAACTCATTTCTTATCCATAACCCATGGAATTTTAGACACAAATTCTAACAATCCCCCACATGGATAAGAAGTCTATTAATCGTGACCATATGCAAATGAACATGAATGCAAAGTGCGATTCCTCAGTGAGAAACAATTGCATCGAGATAGGTAGGGATCACCTTTGAACCTACTCTAGTAAAACCTATCGGGTGTACTCGGTCACTCGGTGGTCAGGATGACTTGAACCATTGACCTTTTTGTGTACACGAAGACAATAGGAGTCACGCAATTGCTTCCCCTAACATTGTTGGTCCTTATTGTTATGCCCATTTTGGCCCTTGATACCTGCCTGGTTCTGTAAGTGTTCTAGAGAATCGGCCTTTCTAAATTCTCATAGAAGCGACCCTCACTTCTCTCTCACATAGGTTATTCCTTATGATGTAACTCATCATACATCATCTGAACACATCAAATTAAGAAACCATTAAGAGCCTAAATGCTTACCCTTGTATATATAATGTCTTGTCATAGGAATGAGTATGAGTTTAGAAACTCCACAGTGTTAACAGTCGATCATCATTTAGTTGTCTCTTTGAACCTAGTGTATGGGATCTCCACTCATCAATGTAGAGTTATCGCAATAATCAACAACTGATAGGCCTTAAACCCATTCCTTTTGACAAATTCTCATCTAACTCTCTAGAAATTCCTTTAGTCAACGGATGCGCTATATTCTCTTTAGATTTTACATAGTCAATTATAATGATTCCACTCGAGAGTAGTTGTCTCACGAAATCGTGTCTACGACGTATGTCTAGACTTACCGTTATACATGACATTCCTGACCCTTCCAAAAGCAGCTTGGCTATTACAGTGTATGCATACGACTAGTACCGACTTTGGCCAATTGGGAACATCCTCAATAAAATTACGAAGTCATTCGGCTTCCTCACCGGCCTTATCTAAAGCAATAAATTCTGCTTCCATAGTTGATCTTGCAATGCAAGTCTGCTTGGATGATTTCTAAGACACAACATCCCACCAAGGGTGAATACAAATCCACTTGTGGATTTAGTGTCTTTAGAGCCACTGGTCCAATTTGCATCACAATACTCTTCTATCCAGTTTTCCATCTTTAACCGAAATATCTTGGTTAAGTTACCATGTTGGTTTCCCTTTCCTTCGCATGCAATGATTTCCTTCTTACATAATGATAACCACGTTCCACGTGGCTTCTTTCAATAGACACGACGTGTGCCACTACTTCCTTCCACGCCGCATCTCATTAATTGGTAACAGACAAACATCCCTCAACTGTCCTGTCTGCAAATGATTTTACTTTTTTATCCTTGCCCTTTCATTTCGCGGAATATACCCATTCAACTTCGTTTCCCGTTTCATACTCTCATAATTTGGCTTCTATTCACTTATCCTTTCTCCTGATCTTGCATCTTCTGGGTTTAGCATCTTCTGGATTTTTTTTCATCCGTTACTTCCACATTTCTTCAAGAACCTTGTTTCAGGTATGTTTTATCTCTAGCTTCCATTACTACTTCTTTCATCTTCTTCCATGAAGTGTAAACTAGCAAATATGTTAGGAACTCGCAGTTCCTCTGGAATTACCACATTTGTGTTTTAAACAATCATGCATTGTTTCTGTTTTTCTGATTGCGCCCTATTGTTATATTTATGCGTACTACATTATTTCAATAAGACTTGTCACTGCTGTTATTTTCATTGTTCCTTATTTTAAAAATTCCTCCTAGTGTGAGTGAGAGGAATCCCATTGGTCGAGGGAGACCCACCTTTCCCCGCGTCTTTGGCCGTAATGATGAGATTATCGCAGAGGAAGAAGAAAGGTTCATCCAGAATCTACCTCCTGGTCCGAGATATTGGTTGTTTGGAAGACCTCGGACCGAGGAGGAAACTCAGGCCGCCTTGTTAGGAGGCTATCGAGGTGGTGGGATCAGAGGAGCATCTTCATCTCGCCCCTTAACCAGAGGACGTGGTCGAGGTCTCCGTCGTAATGTAGGGGTTTTGCCAACACGTGTTGCTCTCAACCTAGGTCAAACCTCTATCCCTTTACGTTCAATCCCGATTTCAACTCATAAACTTGTTCCGCTTCGCACCCCTCATCAAACTGTGCCAGTTAACCCGGGTGGTAGGAATCTAGAACCCTGCTTTAAGTGTGTTTACCTTAGTGCCCAATTTGTTGAAAAGGGAAACGATTTTATGGCCGATCTAGTATTAGGCAGTTTTTCTCATCATCTCGGCTCATCTACCCCCGCCCCTTGGGTTACCTCAGGCGACTCTTCAAGCTCTTCCCATAGTAGTTTGTTTAGTTCAGGTACATACTTTCCTTGCTACATACTTTTCCTGTTTTTAATCCTTCCATTTTGTTGTTCTAGGTATTTATGGAGTCCCCTTCTGCAGAGTTAAATGGGGAAGTTACCTCATCTAGCCAAGGACAGGAAGCCGAGGTGAACCCGACCGAGAAAGGTTTTGCACCTGTCAGTAGTAATCTTCGCAAACAATTTCCATGGGTCACAGAGGAAGTTCTAAGCTTCAGATCCGCTATGACTACTGAAGAGATATATGGGCTTCCCATAGGTAATCCGGTTGGATTCAATACTTTTTGTCCAGTAGAAGACGAGCCCGTTTGCTCAGGTCGAAATCCCGAGGAGCCACACTTTTTCTTCTTTTATCGCGATTTTTATTACCAAGATTGGTATCCGCTTTCCTCATTCTCCTTTTAAAATACAACTTTTGAACCATCTCCTTCTTGCTCCTACTCGAATTCACCCTAACGGTTGGGCCTATATTGTTGCCTTTGAACAATTATGTGCATCCTTGTCTGTGACTTGCACTGTTCCTCTTTTTCTTTATTTTTTTAACATATATACTCCTCGCACTGGTTCTGAGCCTCCTCAACTCAAAGGGTGGACTAGCATCCGCGGTCGTGCCAGCAAGCCCTCTAGGAAACTGTTCTCCATTTATAGTGACTCTTTCAAAGACTTTAAAGGTGCATATTTCAAAGTGGTTGCCGAAGTCGGAGAAAAGCCATGGTTTATTGGAGAGGATGGAGAGGGAAAGTTTCCTCTTTACTGGTTTCAAGAGCATCACCTGCGTAGGTTGGATGATTTTAAGTTGAGATTGTCAGGGGAAGATAAGGCTAATGTTAAGACCTTACTAGCCCATGTCGGCTCTCAAGGCCATTTGAGTGCGGCTTCTTTGGTTGCTAGATCCCAGGCTAACGTGGATCAAACTAGTATGCCTTTTTTCATTTTTTAACATGTCTTTTATTACTTGTTTCTCTTCCCTGTTCTAATTGTGCCCGTTTGACTTGCAGATTGTCAGATGGATTCTGCCGCGGAAAAAATACCTGACTATGTGTTATCTCTTCGAGGGAAGGCTGCAGCTCGGCCTCCGCATGCTGCTAAAAGGCAAAGGATTATTAGTCCTTCTGTAGGTGCCACTTCTTCTATTCCGACTGTTAATCCCAACATATCAGTGTTGTATCTTACCAATGATGCTGAAATTGGTTGGATTCGGGTTGTAATCAAGCTTCTCCTGCTGAAGGCACTGAAGGTACCACTCGAGCCGTGGTATCTGTTGACCGAGGTACACCATCTCCTTCTGTTCTTCCCGCTGGACTTAGGAGAGGAGCCTTATGGGAAACCCTGGTTGCCATCGAACTCCGTGGTGTTACCCGCCCCCCGCCCTCATTTTATGGGACTGGAGTTATTTCGAGAGCCGAGATGGAGGAGTTGCAGAAAGACGAGCTATATGCTTTCAAGGTGGCCTCATTATTGAAACCTTACTCTCTGCTGTTGGAGAAGCATTCAAAGATTTATGCTGATAGGGACGCACTCCGGGTTGATAGGGATGCGCTCCGGGTTGATCGCGACAAGGCAGTCCAGGAGAGTCAAAGTTTGTCAGTTGCTGCTTCTGAATTGAAGTCATCTTTAGAACAATCTAAAGCTGATTTGAAACTTGTGTAAGATTCTTTTGGCCTTGATGTTGACAAAGAGGCCCTCATTAACTATTTTAAAGAGAAACTAGCCTTGCTAGCCGAGAATGAATCAAGAACGATAGCTTTGGCTTTAGAGAATGATAAGCTGAAATCTGACCTTCAGGATTTGTAGTCTAATTATGAGTTTAGTCAAGCCGCGTTAGAGAAAGCTGTGTGTTCTGCATTCAACAATGCTATAAACCCGATGAAGTATTTCAATCCTAAAGTAACGCTGAAGACCGATCTACTGGACTGCTTTGATTACATCCAGGGTGGGGTTTACGTCCCTCCTCGAGTTGAGCCAAGCCTGGATATACCTGAGAACGTGACCATCAACCCGGAAGCTGAAGCCGCTAGGCAAGTGTTTGAAGCCAAAGTGCGGGAGATGTTTCAGAGTGATGATCAATAGGTTGAATGAAGGGTCGGGATGCCGGTTTGTTTTGTAATGACTCCTTTTTTAATTTGTGATGAACACCGTAAATGCTGCATGCCATATGTATTTGAATACACTTTTAACTTGTCATTGATGGATTTTTTTTTTTAAATAGCTTACTAACCTGATCAGGGTTATTTAGTGTATTTCGGTATGTTTGCTTTAAGCAATACATTTGTTTTATTCGCAAGGACTTGAAATTTTAAGGGCGTCCCCTTATTTCTCAAGTTATTTATGTGGGTTAGAACCCACTTACTAATTTAGCAAACAGGTTTCAATACCTCAGCTAGAACTCACGATCTTGCCCTCGGGCAAGATAGGTTCCATTACCTCAGTTTTTGTGCCTTGGGCAAGACGGGTTCCACTACCTTGGTTTTCGTGCCTGGCTAGGCAAGACGGGTTCTACTACCTCGATTTTCGTGCCTGGCTAGAACTCACGATCTTACCCTTGGGCAAGACGGGTTCCACTACCTCGGCTTTAAAATAATTATCAGATTTTCTGAAGAAATGAACATCCGTTTTATTCACTTTATTCATAATCGAACTTGGAATAACAAAGTAAAATTCAAACATCTTTCTGCTCTTCAGCTAAAATATTTCTTCAATTTGTCTGCATTTTATGTTCTTTTAACCATATATATATATATATATATATATATATATATATATATATATATATATATATAGGGGTTTACATTTCTACAATTGCTGTACGTACAGCAATCAAATACTTGCCATATATATACTTGAAAGCATTAAATGCGGGGAATCATAACCATACAAAGGATGAAATCATTAAATGTGGGGAATCATAACCATACACCTGTCATTGCTATACGTAAAGCGGCTGCAGAAATGATTTTACTATATATATATATATATGTATATATATATATATATGACATGATCATTTGACACCAGTGTCAAATTTAAATTTTGAAAGCTCATATGAAAGCCATTAGTTAAAAAAAGATCAACGACTCTGATTTGTAAACATGTGACACCATTGATCTTTTTTTTTATCTAACGGCTCTGAGATGAGGTGTCAAACTTTAAATTTGACATCGGTGTCAAAGGATCCTACCCCTATATATATATATATATATATATATATATATAGGGCAAGTTCTTTTTACACCAGTGTACGACTAAAATGTCTTACACCACATCTCAACCGTTGATGGACGAAAATCATCGGTTGATATTTGTAGTGTAATTAAAGATTAATTAATATTAATTAGTCGTATGACTTTCTAAATTATTACAGTTGGATGCACGAAAATCAACGGTTGAAATGTGATGTAAGACTTGTTAGTCTTACACCGGTGTAAAATGATCATGATCATATTTATATATATATATATATTGTGTAATACTTATTATTTTTTCGCAGTGTAAGAATAACCTGTCTCTATTTATAGACTAGTTTCCATTTTTATTTTTTTGAGAATAAGTGTTATAATAAAATAAATCAAATATATAAAATAATTTACAAAAAAATTCAAAATTCTTTGCCGAATAAATATTTAAAAATAAGTTTTACATTAATTATCAATTTTTATATATGCAACAATATTTTGGTAAAGTTAGAGATTTGATATATGGTAAAAATAATAATTTTTTTTTTCAAGCACAAAGGGCATGGCGATGGCTGGCGGATGGCGATGGTTGGAGGTAGTGATTGATGGCCACTGGTAATAGTGAAGGTGGCTAGCCAATGGTGATAGTTGTGACAACGGTAGTAGGACAGACTCTTATTTTCTTAGGAAAGTTTAAAGAGCCATAAGACTAATTTTAGAAGAAAAAAAATTTCCCTATCCTATTATGTTGAATTAATTCAAATTTATCAAGTTATGAATACAATAAAATGAGCAAACAGAACAAACTTATTATATGCAATTAACTCACGAAACAAAGAATAAGATATCATAATTTATCTTATCATATTTCCACTCTCATTTCCACCAAACGTGCTCGTTAAATTACAATTAATCTTTTTTTGGTCATGGAAACACGAGAATTACACTTCCGTGCGAGGGCTGTTTCTTTGAATTTATAATCCCCACGTGTTACATATCATTTCATATTTATAATTTTTCCAATAATTTTATTTCTTTCTTGCCCTGAAAGATTATTTACGATATAAAAGATATTAAAATAGGGGAAGCCATTTCTGTGTTTGTGGCAGATAATTTTCTCTACAGAAATGCTTTCCACATTAAAACATGTGAGGTAAAGTGAAAAAAGTTGCATCACTTCAAAATTTTTGAGAGAACCGACTCGGCCGTTTGTGTGGTGGTGATCAGCGGAAGAAAGAAAGAAAAATATTACCATTGCAAGTGGAATGGCTAATTCTTCCGTAAACGACAAGTCGTTTAGGTATGATATAACGTTAGTTGGAATGCAGTGAGAGACATGTGTCAGGCGGCTATAAAATCCAGAACCGCGATTCATATTTACCTCTTATCGCCGCCTTTCTTGTTCTGGGGACCTAACTAAAGAGAAATCAATCCCTTCAAACAAAACGACACTATACACTTTAGATTTCAGAATTTTTTTTTCTTTTTCTGTCAATCTCAGGATATTTTCTCGAGAAAATTCCGATAGAAAAAGAGAAAGAGAGAAAGAATGGAGTCGACGCCGGTGAATTGGGAAGCTCTAGATGCTTTGGTCATCGATTTCGCCAAATCTGAGAACCTAATCGAAGACTCCTCTGCGCCCTCTCCATCTTCATCCCCTTCCTCCTCCTCTTACCACTCCAGGCTCGTCATCCGCCAGATCAGGCACTCCTTGGAGACCGGCGCCATTGACGCCGCCGTCGATCTCCTCCGCCTCCATGCCCCTTCCATCCTCCACGATCACAGGATTCTCTTCCGCTTGCACAAGCAGGTCCGTTACTTCTCTCTCTCTCTCTCTCTCTCTCTCTCTCTCTCTCGCTCTCTCAAACGATTTGTTATTTTTTGCTATTTTTATTATTGTAGAAATTTATTGTTGTCGTCGTTCCGAATTTTGATTGTTTTGTAGAAATTTATTGAGCTTCTTCGGAAGGGGACGACGGAGGATCGCGACTCTGCTATTGATTGTTTGAGGACAGCTCTTGCTCCTTGTGCACTCGATGCTTACCCGGTATCCGAATCTGGAACTAGAATACACTCTGTTTTCTTCTGTTTTGTTGTTCAATGCTTGGTTCTGATGGTTGTCTTTGTATTTAAGGAAGCATATGAGGAATTCAAGCATGTTCTGCTCGCATTTATATATGACAAGGATGATAAGAGTTCTCCGGTGGCAAATGAGGTAGGTCTGATTTCTACTTTTACTGTCTGTTTAACCTGCGCAGATGCATGCATGCTTATGCTTTTAGCTGGTATAGTTGAGTAGAAGATAGTGTGTTGGATGAAATATTTGTTGATGTGTTAAGTATACAGTGTGTCAAGTGTTGTGTGCTTAATGTTTTGTTTTGTGTTATTTAATTGACATTAATCATGCATCACCATTTTTTGTTAATTGTTCGAAGTCTGAGTTGTAGAGAGCGTGGAAAGGTTACTAATTTCTAGGGCAGGATAATTAATCTTATGTACACCATGCAATCACCCTCCCTCGCTAGTCTGGTTTAACGAGAAGTATTTTTTATGGTTTTTGTACATCATTAAATCACCCAACACTGATTAGCACTTGTTACTCCTGTCATTGTACTGTTCTTAAACTTGTAGGGATGTAAATCAGTTGAGTTCCCCCCGAATTATTTGAGCTCAACTCGGTAAATGTTGATCAAACTATTTTGTTCACCTAAACAAACAAGCTAAAGCTTGAATTTAGACTCGATTATATAAATGAGCCAAACGCAAGTTTTATTGGCTTGACATTAAATTTTCACTAGTAGCTTGTGATTGTGTCGTTTACACACACACACAAACATATATATAGGGAGGGTATCCACTTATCACAGGAGGAGTAAGTCTTGGACACTCACATCATTGAATAACTTTTTGTAAAATACTAAATTAACAAATCTATCCGTTGAATCATCTGATGTTATCTTGATAATCATGTGCTCCAAATTTTCGTTAAATTGGACATGATTAGGTATGTGATATTTACTTTCATTTAAAAAAATATATTCTACGTTAAAATGAAGTTGTTCAGCAAAGTATCACTAGTTTTAAATTTCATGAAATTTTGAAGACTTGATCGAGTAATGAGCATGAGAGGTGAGAGGAGCTAATTTTGACCATTCATGAAAAGATTGAATGGTCAAGATTAGCTCCTCTCATATATTATTCATTACCCATTTAATTTTTGGCCTTTTTACAAATAGGAACCCTAAACTCTAAAATTTTCCCAATTAATCCCCAAGTTTTAACTAATATCCCAATAGATTTTTCTATTAAGATGTCATTATCTCACTAAAAATGAGTTAATCTTAACTATCCATTTTGTAGTAAATCTGGATCCTTTATTTATTTATTTTAATAATCTTTTTTTCTCTCTGACTTTTAAACACGCTAAATGATAATAAAAAAGCAAAAAAAAAAAAAGCAGTTGAATTGGACCATGTGCAAAAGAGTGATGCACTTTGTTTCTCTTCTTTGGCATTACAAGAGGGTCTTTTGATTAGGAGTTGACATTGACACCACATGCATCCAATGTGTAAAGAACCAATTCAACCAAAAAGCTTAAGCTAGTTGGTGAGAGCTTTTTAATGGTTTATACTATTCTCTAACACACACCCTCACACGAGAGTCCACTGGGCTGGAAGGGTGATCAATGCACAGGCCCACCTACCTATGCTAAGAAAATTTCACAAGAGAAAGTGGGGCAGTGAGGATCGAACTTGGGACACGAGGCTCTGATACCATGTAAAGAACCAAAGCTAGTGGATGAGGGCTTTTTAATGGTTTATACTATTCTTTAACACATTGCTTGGAAAGGAAGTGTGGTCTCCAACTCAAATTTGAAGATTAAAAGAAGGGAGTGAAATAACTATATAAAAGTTATAAGTGAAGGAGATGAGCATGCTTCATAGCCTTCCATGGAGTTACCCCAAAGTTGCAGAATCATTTTGTGACCTGTCGCTGGTACACGAAAGGAAGAGGCCATGGGAAAATGAGCATCTATAGTACACTTTTTCGTTCCTAGGAAGTGACACACATCTCGCAGCAGAGAAGCAAAATGCAGCAAACACTCATTGAATGCAGCAGATGAGAAGCATAATATTCCATTATTTTAGTGTTTTTATTAATAATTTTTTTTCATTTAGCATATTTAAAAATTATAAAAATTAGGATTTTAATGCTAAATAAATTAAGGGCCCATATTTAATTTAGATGGACGGCTGGGAGTAACTCACCATTAGGGAGTTAATGTTATCTTAAGGAAAGAATGTATTGGGACATTAGTTAAAGTTTAGTGATTAATTAAGATAACTTTAGAGTTCAATATGTTTATTTGCGGAAGGTCTAAAGTTGAAAGGGGCTTCATGCACTTTTCCCTCCATTCTATATAGACAGTAAAATCTAAAACAAAAGAAATTATAATTTTGGACAAGAAAGGGTATATAGATAATAATTTAATTATCTCTATCACTAAATAAATTGCGATTCTATATTTTGTTCATCTTCTAGCATAAAGATGTCTTCTAAAATATGAAATTAATAGACTTAAAAAAAATACAATATAGGGAAAGAAGATAATCAAGCTATAAACGTGCTAAAAAAGCTGATCACAAGCTTTGTAATTTTGGTCAAGCTTTTGAACAAGCCAAGCTTGACCTTTAAATTTGACTCGATTAAATAATGATTCAAGCTTGAGTAGCCTCTTTTTAACAAGGCAAGTCTGACCTTCAAGGGTTTGGCTTGATTCTACTCGATTACACCCCTACTCAACACCACCATTTGTTCGAAAAATTAAGTTACAATCTTACATCTACTTTGTATAGTGTTCCTGAAAGAAAAATGGCCTTGAAGGCCGTAGGCATGTGAGGATGAAATCAAAATTTTCAAAGCGGAATTACACATACCATATCAAGAAACATGCTTTAGGACATGGATGTTACCTTGTTTGCTTTCCAAAACTTGAAGATGATCAAGGTGAGGCTTGAAGATACAAGCCCTCTAATGTTGATCCACACCACCCTTTGTCAAGACAGAAGAACTCTTCTTCAAGGCCACCAACGAACACTAAGGGAGGCAAGCTAGGCGTCCCTAATGGAGAGGTAGGAAGCAAGGTTTCAAGGTGTTTAGTTGAGTGAATTTTCAGCAAGAAAAAACACAAAAGTGGCGCATGGAATTCACTTAGAAAGTGCTAGGTAATTTTCAAAACTCTCTTACGAAAAACCTCACAAAAGGATGACCAAAGGAGATGAGAGAATGAGTGAATAAAAATCTGATTTCTTCACTCAAAAATCAGCCCTATGTAGCGCACACTAGGAGAGGAATGAGTGGAGTTGTTGCAAATCAAATTTTGCCAACAACCTCCTATCATATCCTCATGATATCAAGTGCATATCTCAACAAAAATCTGACTTAACAACCATCATATGGCCAGCCATATGGTGCGCTCCATTCAGCCTCAAAACAGTTCAGATACGTTGAGCAGTTGCATTCAAACTTGAACCAACTCACTCACTTATTCTCTCAACAAACCAAATCTGATTGGAGCTCATTTGGTTGATCCTATGACCATCACAAGACCCCAAAATCAGCGCCCAAAATCAGCCTTGGATGATGCTCAAAGATCTCTTCTTGATACTTGGGATTTGTTCCAACAAGATCTTACCTTATCCTTTTGTTATGAAACAACTTTTCATAGCCAATTCAAATTCAAATTCAAACATTTAAATTCAAACGTTCAAACATTTAAATTCAAAATTCAAATTTAAAATTCAAAATTCTAATTCAAAATTCAAAATTCAAAATTCGGGATTCGGGATTCGGAATTCGGAATTCGGAATTCGAAATTCGAAATTCGAATTCAAAATTCGAATTTCAAAATTAAAATTCAAAATTCAAAATTTAAATATTTGATAATTAATTTAACTAATTAAATTAATTAATAATGTCTTGGACCATCCAAGCCCATTACATGATCCATGTGCCCTTTTCCCTTTTGGTGGACTTCCAAACTTCTTCTTGGGCTAACAACCATTATTAGGCCCAATACCTTTAATGCTATATTATCATGACAATAAGGTGTTAGTGTGTGACCCATTAGGCCCAACATATCTACTGACATAAATGGGCTTGGGCCTAACAAGCCCACAACCCATCTAACGACAACACAGAACACTAGCAATGCTTTGTTGCCCCAGCGCTAGTTAAGTTAATGACACATATTTGGTTGCCGTATGTATTTCCTTTCGTCTCGGTTACCTTCCCATTAAACCTAGGGTAAGGAAACGTATCAACCATTGCGGTTTAGGATAAACTTTATTCGAAATAGGGAATCTTCAATTTACTGACTCTAACGGCAGATCATCTCATGATCTCTTTTACTATGCATAGATTCCCGAGTCCTTGTAAATGTCATCCCGATTTCTCCGGTTTATAGATAACCTAATCTCTCACAGAGATTTGACGAATTCCTTCAGTTTATCACCCTAGCCCTGTGCTCTTTCAGGACAAGCCCAACAGTGTACCTATGTGTCTCCATGTTTTAGGCAGACGAGGTATACAGTCAAAGCGTGGCTTCTAGAACACAGTCTAGGTAATAACTTCTGGTCTAAGGAAAGACATACCCAAATATAAAGAGACTACTCTAATGCTACTCTCTGTGAGATTTCCTCATAGAGTCTCTTTGTGGGTCTGTTCAGTGCGAGCTATACCCTTATAGGTTCACCCACGACTTTAGCTAAGACATCTCTATATCTGTAGCAGATGAGGTCTTTACCTTGTATCCAAATACAAATAGATAAGTCGTGCTAGTCTTATCTGAGATCACTGATCCCCATTCTCAGTGTCTCTAGACTAGGAACATAAAATTAGGAATAAACATCCAGTATCCTTGAATCCTCATGATCGTGATCTCATCACAGATACTCAAGATATACCTATTTTATTCCAAGGGGTTCATCCAGTTACTCATATAAAATATTAACTATAATATTGAGACAAAATATGAAACAGGATAAAGAGTGCTTTTTATTTATTTGCGACAATATAAAAGGTCCACATATGTCCTAATATAATCAAAAGATTGTCTCTAGGACATCCATATACTTACAAGCTCTCACTTGGCCTAGAGCCAATCTGACCTAAGTCGTATACCTAAAGCCTCATAATGACTATCATGTTTTCTCTGAGAAACAGCCTTTGTCAGATAATCGGCTAGGTTATTATCTGTGGGAACATAATCCTTTTTTACATCTATCCTATCAATGATTACTCTAATCAGGTGATATCTGCGGAGCACGTGTTTAGATCTTTGATGAGACCTAGGTTCCTTTGACTGCGCAATGGCTCCAGTGTTGTCGCAAAACAACTGTATGGGCTCATCCACGCTTGGAACCACCCTTATTTCATATATGAACTTCTTGATCCACACGGCCTCCTTAGCCGCTTCTGAAGCAGCTATGTATTCAGCTTCTTTCGTTGAATCTGTTGTTGTCTCCAGCTTGGAACTCTTCCAAGATACTGCCCCACCATTTAAGGTGAATACGAACCCTGACTGTGACTTGCAGTCATCTTTGTCACTCTGAAAGCTGGCATCAGTGAATCCTTTCACTGAAAGCTCATCAACCCCACCATAGACCAGAAACGCATCCTTAGTTCTTCTCAAGTACTTAAGGATGGTCTTGACTGCTGTCCAGTGACCCTCTCCAGTGTCAGATTGGTATCTGCTCGTAATGCTCAAAGCATATGAGACATCTGGTCTCGTACATATCATGGCATACATGATGGATCCAATACCCGAAGCGTATGGAATTCCACTCATGCGATCCTTCTCAGGCTGTGACTTAGGACACAGCCTAGGAAAGATGTACCCCATGACTGACAGGAAGAAAACCCCTTTTTGACCCTTCCATGCTAAACCTCTTTAGCATCTTGTCAACATACGTGGATTGAGATAAACCCAGCAGCCTCTTGGATCTATCTCTATAGATCTTTATACCAAGTATAAAGGCCACTTCTCCCTAATCCTTCATGGTGAAGCTTTCTGAAAGCCAGTCTTTCGTTGTTTATAATGTGGGGATGTCATTTCCTATTAGCAATATGTCATTTACATAAAGTACCAGGAAAACGACATTACTCCCACTAACCTTCTTGTAAACACAAGGTTCATCCTCGTTCTTGATGAAACCGTTACTCCTAACCACTTCATCAAAACGAATATTCCAACTCCTTGATGCTTACAATAGCAGCATATCACGATCCTAATAGATTTGATCATGGCAATTGGTGAGAAAGTCTTATCATAGTCAACTCCTTGTCTTTGACGATACCCTTTCGCAACCAACCTAGCTTTGTAGGTTTGAACGTTGCCATTTGCATCAGTCTTTCTCTTAAAGACCCATTTATTTCCGATAGGAACTATTCCTTGCGGTTTAGGAACTAAGGTTCATACCTTGTTTTGATGCATCGAATCTATTTCAGATTCCATGGCTTCAAGCCATTTAGAGGAGTCAACATCCTTGACCACCTCCTCATAGTTACTAGGTTCATCATCCTCGACGGTTTGTTGATTCTCAATCACAAACCCATACCTCTCAGGTGGATGGATGGCCCTAGTAGACCTACGGAGTTGTGTGTTTACTTCTCCATTGGAGAACGTCGCCTGTGGAGCAGACTCGGGTTCCTCAATCTGTTCTTGTGGTCCTTGAACTTCTTTAAGATCAATCTTACTCCCACTGGCTCCTTGAGAGATCAAATCCTTCTCAAGGAACTCAGCATTCTTGGACACAAACACCTTGTGTTCATCCATGGAGTAAAAGTAGTATCCCTTAGTACCTTTGGGATACCCCACAAATAGACAT
Source organism: Gastrolobium bilobum (assembly GCF_033153095.1). Taxonomy (NCBI): domain Eukaryota; kingdom Viridiplantae; phylum Streptophyta; class Magnoliopsida; order Fabales; family Fabaceae; genus Gastrolobium; species Gastrolobium bilobum. The sequence goes on along the minus strand of NW_026895795.1, from coordinate 138,757 downwards.
TTAGTACTCTTAGCACTAAGCTTGTCTGATGCCAACGCTTTGACATATGCTGGCGATCCCCATACCTTGAGGTAACTCAGGTTGGGTCTCTTACCGTTCCATATCTCATATGGTGTGGTCTGAACAGATTTAGACGGTATCTTATTTAGAAGGTATTCCGCTGTGTCTAAGGCATATCCCCAAAACGATTTTGGAAGTTGAGTCTCACTCATCATAGACCTGACCATGTCTAACAAGGTCCTGTTTCTCCTTTCAGAGACACCATTTTGGTGTGGTGTGTATGGTGCAGTAAACTGCGAGAGAATTCCATTTTCTCTCAGATAATCCTGAAACTAATGGTTCAGATATTCGCCACCACGATCTGATCGTAATGTTTTAATCATCTTGCCACGCTGTTTCTCTACTTCATTCCTAAACTCTTTGAATTTTTCAAAAGCTTAGGATTTATATCTCATTAGGTACACGTACCCAAATCTCGATTTATCATCAGTAAAGGTAATGAAATAGGAGTATCCTCCTCTAGCTTCTATAGACATTGGCCCACAAACATCAGAGTGAATGAGTTCTAATAACTCACTAGCCCTATGACTCTCAAGTCCATTGGGCTTGTGACAAGTCATTTTCCCAGCTAGACAAGATTCACATTGTCCATAGGATTCCAAATCCATGGAATCTAGGTATCCATTTGCATGCATCCTAGACAATCTTGTTTCGTTTATGTGCCCTAGTCTACAATGCCAAAGATAAGATTGATTATCTATCCTAGGTCGTTTCACATTTACATTGAGCACTTCAGTTCCCATTTCCAAAACATATAAGCCATTTATTAAAGAAGCAGTACCAAAAACAATATCATTCGCAATGATAGAAAATGTACTAGGGGTGTTCGCGGTCTGGATTGGATCAGTTTTGGAAGCAAAACTCATCCGATCCAATCCCTTCGGTTTGATCATGTAATCATCCATTCGGTTTAGATTTTTTTTCAAATCCGATCCGATCCAATCCAATTTTTTCGGTTTGGATTGGATCGGTTTTCGGTTTTTTGAATATCCTAAAATTAGTTTCATGATTATTGTGCAAATAACAATTTTTTGTAAATATTGGCTTTGTATAAAATTTTTTTTTGAAATACAAAAATATCAGTAAACAATACTATAGTTGATGAGACGTGACTAAGTTTTTTCTTGGGTTTAGTTGATGAGTTAATGGGTATTGAGTTTAGAAATTTTTGGGCTATGATTGGAGAAAGGACAAGTATGTAGAGGATAATTAATATATTGGATCGGTTTGGATTGGATCGGTTTTCATCAACCCATCCGAAAACCGATCCAATCCAATTAAAATTTGCAGTTTTTTTCGGTTTTCGGTTTTTCGGTTTATTCGGTTATCGGTTTTTCGGTTTTTCGGTTCGGTTTTCGCGGTTTGAATCGGTTTGGATCGTTTGATGAACTCCCCTAAAATGTACCATCCCTAATAGTGAAAGCAAAACCATCTTGTTCTAAACAAGAAATATCTAGAAACATAAAGACAATTATTCAAATGCAATAAAAGGCTCGTAGGCAAAATGAGGTTGGCATCTCCAACAGCATGGGTAGCAACTCTTGCTCCATTACCAACGCGGAGGTTCACCTCGTTCTTTTCCAATCTTCTAGGGATCCTAAGCACCTGCAACGAATTGCAAATATAAGAACTACAATCGGTATCCAATACCCTTGAAGTCGGATTAGCACAAGAATAATTTATCTCAATCATGTAAATACTTGAGGTAGAAGCTCACCATGCTTCTTGTCCTTCACACTCTTCAGGTAGTCTGGACAATTCCTCTTCCAATGGCCTTTCTTGCCACAATGGAAGCTCTCAGCATCGCTTTTGTCCTTGGATGCATTCTTACCCTTCTTTTTGCCTTTCTTCTTCTTGGGTTTTCCTTTGGGCTTAAGTGAGTCGCCTTTCGCAGGCTCCTTGCCCTTACCCTTGGCCTTGCTAGGCCCACCAATCAGAAGAGCATGTGTCCTATCCTTCTTGATAGACACTTCAGCAGTTGTTAACATGCTTAACAATTCAGGCAAGCTCACAAGCATCCCATGCATGTTGTAATTCATAATGAATTGACTGAAGGAAGGTGGAAGCGAGGTCAGGACCAAGTCATTACTTAGTTCGGCATCCATCACGAAGCCTAGATTTCCTAGCTTCTCAATGAGCCCGATCATCTTAAGAACATGACTGCTCACAGACATGCTCTCAGACATCCTGCATGAGAACAATTCTCTAGAGGCCTCATACCTTTCATGCCTGCCTTTAATGTCATACAACTCTTTGAGATGTAAGACAATAGAGGGAGCATCCATATGCTCATGCTGCTTTTGCAGTTCAGGCGACATGGATGCCAACATGATGCAGACAGTCAACACATTGTCATCCATGTGCTGTTTGTGGGCCTCGAAATCAAATTCTGCGAACCCATCTTCCCCTTCCTTAGGAGCTACGAGTAATGCAGCATCCAGGATATAAACTATTTTTTTGGCCCTAAGAACAATTCTTAAGTTCCGATACCAGTTCATAAAGTTTGAACCGATCAGTTTGTTCGTATCGAGTATTGAACGCAGTGACAGTGGATTAGTCATACTAAAAACTGAAAAGATGTAAAGATAATTTAATTAATATATTTCGACATGTAGTAAAAACAAATTATTAAAGACTTTAAATAATTTGCCCCTCCCACTATTTTATCTAAGTCAATTACCCTTACCGTTTGACTTAGGGTTAATCTACTTTTAGATTTTACCTTAGTGAGATTAAGAGTGCGTTTATCTATTTTAACCCCCGTCTGTGACCACAAGATTAATTTAAATAATGGGTTGATCTTTATCAACAGTATCTCATACCCTCTCTTAACATTAGGTTGACAACTCCTTGTCACTTAGTGGTGTATCTCATGCAACCAACCTAGCATTATTACCCTAAGCACATAAGCCCGGCTGAGCCTGCAACTTATGCCTCAATTAACCATTAACCAGCACCCTAAGTGTCTCACACTTCTAACACTACTCTTGCTCAACGAAACAGTGGGTCCCAACTGAGTTGTGGAGCACCACTATTTAGAGGATGTTTGAGTAATATTGGTGGTGGGAGGTAATCATGCGCTTAATAATTTATTCCTTTTAAGGGTTCCTTTTATTTAGGGTTTATTAAGTCTCATCAAACGCATAGGTATAATTATTAAGTCTCATCAAACGCATAGGTATAATTAATACATGCTAGTCGTATCCTATGTCAAACATCTATCGGATTACACTAGTCGTAATTGGACGTGCATAATAATACATACAAACGCGATTTGTCAAATTTCATGCATACTAGTCGTTTTTTTAAAACAAAAGCATACATGCATATAAAACAATTTTATTTGAGACGGTCATGGTGCTCGTGCATTCGTCCTTCTTGCTTCTCAAGCTACGGCTTCTTGTCGTCTAAACGCCACTAGCCTAATTCTCTAATTACAAAATAATTAAAGAAACTCCAAAACATCTTTGGAGGGACAACTGAATATTTAAAATTTAAAATTCAAATTTACATTTTAATTTAAATCGAGCAAAATTACACCTTTAATTTAAAATATAAAATTTGAAATTCAAACTCGGGCACCATGACCATCCCCTTCCAATTTGCACCTGAAAATTCAAATAACTTGCAAGCACATAATATCAAATATTATATAACATGTTCATCCATATGTCTTATCATTTTAACAATTAAAATATCATTGCAAGAATCATGATTCAAATTTTCTTAATGGCCGAATTATATAACAATTAATATAATTCAAATTTTGATGACTCTTTCTCAAAGAACACAAAATTAAACCACACATGTAAACACCACACCTTGTATGGCCGAATCACATATCCGTATATATGATAAAAAAAATTCACAAAATTTTCATGTCATTCTCATGGAAAAATTCATAGAGAAAAATAAGAAAACAATCAAGGTACTCAAAGTAACCCTCATGGCCGAGTCATCCCTTTCAAAAAGGTGTTTCTTTTTAAAACTTTCACAAAGAAAAAGAAACAAAACCATGAACACATACAGATATATGAACATAGCAATCACATTATCATCTTCGTAAAATAAAAACTTCAACAATTTAAAGCATAGTATTTCAAAATCCATATGCTATGATTCATGATTTAATTCTTTAAAGAATTTTTGACCGTAAAGAACAAGTTTTTACAAACAAAGTACCATCACCCGCCGATGGTAAAACGACCGGGCTCTGATACCACTTGAAAGAAAAATGGCCTTGAAGGCCGTAGGCATGTGAGGATGAAAAACAATTTTCAAAGCGGAATTACACATACCATATCAAGAAACATGCTTTAGGACATGGATGTTACCTTGTTTGCTTTCCAAAACTTGAAGACGATCAAGGTGAGGCTTGAAGATACAAGCCCTCTAATGTTGATCAACACCACCTTTTGTCAAAACGGAAGAACTCTTCTTCAAGGCCACCAACGAACACCAAGGGAGGCAAGCTAGGCGTCCCTAATGGAGAGGTAGGAGGCAAGGTTTCAAGGTGTTTAGTTGAGTGAATTTTCAGCAAGAAAAAACACAAAAGTGGCACATGGAATTCACTTAGAAAGTGCTAGGTAATTTTCAAAACTCTCTTAAGAAAAACCTCACAAAATGATGACCAAAGGAGATGAGAGAATGAGTGAATAAAAATCTGATTTCTTCACTCAAAAATCAGCCCTATGTAGCGCACACTAGGAGAGGAATGAGTGGAGTTGTTGCAAATCAAATCTTGCCAACAACCTCCTATCATATTCTCATAATATCAAGTGCATATCTCAACAAAAATCTGACTTAACAACCATCATATGGCCAGCCATATGGTGCGCCCCATTCAGCCTCAAAACAGTCCAGTTACGTTGAGCAGTTGCATTCAAACTTGAACCAACTCACTCACTAAATCTTGCCAACAACCTCCTATCATATTCTCATAATATCAAGTGCATATCTCAACAAAAATCTGACTTAACAACCATCATATGGCCAGCCATATGGTGCGCCCCATTCAGCCTCAAAACAGTCCAGTTACGTTGAGCAGTTGCATTCAAACTTGAACCAACTCACTCACTTATTCTCTTAACAAACCAAATCTGATTGGAGCTCATTTGGTTGATCCTATGACCATCACAAGACCCCAAAATCAGCGCCCCAAATCAGCCTTGGATGATGCTCAAAGATCTCCTCTTGATACTTGGAATTTGTTCCAACAAGATCTTACCTTATCCTTTTGTTATGAAACAACTTTTCATTGCCAATTCCAATTCAAATTCAAACATTTAAATTCAAACGTTCAAACATTTAAATTCAAAATTTAAATTCTAAATTTAAATTCTAAATTCTAAATTCAAATTGCAAAATTCAAATTCAAAATTCAAAATTCAAAATTCAAATTTCAAATTTCAAATTTCAAATTCAAAATTCGAATTTCAAAATTAAAATTCAAAATTAAAATTTCAAAATTCAAATTTCAAATTCAAAATTCAAAATTGAAATATTTAATAATTAATTTAACTAATTAAATTAATTAGTAATGTCTTGGACCATCCAAGCCCATTACATGATCCATGCGTCCTTTTCCCTTTTGGTGGGCTTCCAAACTTCTTCTTGGGCTAACAACCATTCTTAGGCTCAATACCTTTAATGCTATATTATCATGACAATAAGGTGTTAGTGTGTGACCCAGCCCAACATAGCCACTGACATAAATGGGCTTGGGCCCAACAAGCCCACAACCCATCTAATGACAACACAGAGCACTAGCAATGCTTTGTTGCCCTAGAGCTAGTTAGGTTAATGACATAATCATCCTATTACACATATTTGGTTACCGTATGTATTTCCTTTTGTCTCAGTTACCTTACATTAAACCTAGGGTAAGGAAACGTATCAACCCTTGCGGTTTAGGGTAAGCTTTATTCGAAATAGGGAATCTTCAATTTACTTACTCTAATGGCAGATCATCTCATGATCTCTTTTACTATGCATAGATTCCCGAGTCCTTGTAAATGTCATCCTGATTTCTCCGGTTTATAGATAACCTAATCTCTCACAGAGATTTGACGAATTCCTTCAGCTTATCACCCTAGCCCTGTGCTCTTTCAGGACAAGCCCAATAGTGTACCTATGAGTCTCCATGTTTCAGGCAGACGTGATATACAGTCAAAAGCGTGCCTTCTAGAACACAGTCTAGGTAATAACTTCTGGTCTAAGGAAAGACATACCCAAATATAAAGAGACTACTCTAATGATACTCTCTGTGAGATTTCCTCATAGAGTCTCTTTGTGGGTCTGTTCAGTGCGAGCTATACCCTTATAGGTCCACCCACGACTTTAGCTAAGACATCTCCATATCTGTAGCAGATGAGGTCTTTACCTTGTATCCAAATACAAGTAGATAAGTCGTGCTAGTCTTATCCGAGATCACTGATCTCTATTCTCAGTGTCTTTAGACTAGGAACATAAAACATCCAGTATCCTTGAATCCTCATGATCGTGATCTCATCACAGATACTCAAGAGATACTTATTTTATTCCAAGGGGTTCATCCAGTTACTCATATAAAATATTAACTATAATATTGAGACAAAATATGAAACAGTATAAATAGTGCTTTTTATTTATTTCCGACAATATAAAAGGTCCACATATGTCCTAATCTAATTAAAAGATTGTCTCTAGGACATCCATATACTAACAGTTCCTACATCATTTCTCGTAAATAACAGAGTAAGGCAGGAAGGTATAATTCTAAAAAGAGCACTATTGGTTATAGTAAGCATTAACCTTAGGGGATGTCAGTGTAATAACCCTTTTTTTGAACCTTTGTTCTTTTCAAATAATGAATTATGTTCAGCTCCCCGGACATGGTGTCTAGGTATGAATCTGTAATGACTTTTGCAAGTAAATAAATATTGGAATTGTTTTCTGAGGAAAGCTTCTACTAGTAAGTATTTAGTAGGAGTGTAGCACCTGAAGTGTAGGCTGGTAAATATAGTGTGTTACCTGGATTTGATTATTTATCCATTTCATATAATGTTAGATGTCCAAAACTTGTGTAATGTATGATACAATGGTAGAAAATAGAAATACTTGGCTGTTTTTTTTTGAAAACATTATGGCTGTCAGAGAAGCATCTTCACCTGGCAGCATCCTGCCAAGTGTTTTCTAAAGATAGGCCTTCAGAGTTCTGTAGTTTGTGGGTATTTCCCATGTATTGGCATGTTTACCATTAGGGGAGAGGTACATTGTGCAGTCAGTTATGAGTTTATGACTGAGTGGCTATTTGTTGGAGGGTAAAGTCCTTGCTCTTGCATAAGCTCATTTCTTTCTTGGGAAAAACATTACAGAAGACAGAACATTCATTTCCTGTCTGTTTTTCACTTGTTAAGGTTTATGCAGATGAACTGATTTGAAACTTCAATTTTCATTCATGATAATGATTGAAACTGTATTGACCTTTTTAAAAAAAAATAAAATAAAGTACTTCTAGTGAGGTTTGTGTTTGATCTCATACTCCTGTGTGTAGTTCTCTGTCACGAGTGAATTTATTAAGCACATGATCATGCTTGCTTTATCTTATGCAGTGGTCAGAAAGGAGGAGGTTTGACTTAGCCGGGTTTATGTCCTCTATGTTAAGAGCCCATTTAAATGCCTATGATCCAGTTTTTTCAATGGCTCTGAGATATTTGATAAGGTTTATCTATCAACTACTACTCATTCTGTTTGTACTATGCTGTTTTTATTTCTTTGCAATTACATTGGATTTTCTTTTGCTAAATTTGACATTTTATTTTTGTTAAGACACGTGTAAGATATACCACCCATAATACAGGTGTACAGGCACAAGAAAAAGGGTCAGAGGGGATTATACCTCTTACTTTCTGTAGAAGCGTAACAAAATTATGAATGAGTTGTTAGTGGACTATGTGTAATGGCATTAGCTAGGCAGCTAGAAGAAAGAAATCCGGGAAGGTTGAGGGAGGAAGAGAGAGGAAATTATGTTAAAGGATCACAAAATATATTAATCCCAAACTAAAACTTACGTGACTCAGGCCCTATTTATTTGAAGGAACAAGAGAGAAAGGAGCATCAACTCTTTTATTAACACAACTAGGAAAGGAAAATCATGCCTTTTTTCCATGTTCACAAGACTCATTATCTAAAGACTATAAACAAGAGAAATAAGGGGCTATCTTTTGGAGTTTGGAGAGACTTGGATGTCCATGATGGATGTGAATAAGGTCAGGATAATTTGTCAACATACTTGCTACTGGGGAATTAGGCCTAACAAGATGATAAAGGCCTTGGGACTCACTACTGACTCCAATTGTTCTCCTTATAGTCGGACCTTGCACAAGAGCAAAGTTTATAGTAAAGATAATGTAATAGTGAAGAGAATGAATGAGTTGGTTGACTGATATTAAATTAAAGGGACAATCATGGACATGAATATATGTTAATGGTAAAGAGGGGACACAATTGTGCTTATCGAATGCCTTCAATTGTCTTGGTAGTATTACCAAGGGTAACTAGGAAAAATAAAAAACGTGAATGATTGGATTGATGATAAAATAGAATCTTGGGCCTCAATTCGATTGATAATAAAGAAAGAGAATTCTTGGTTTAGTTCTCTACCTTAACGACAGAAAAAAAAAATTGATCAGATTCTATTGAGTCTGATTCATGGTCATCATTTATCAAAGAATAACTTTGGTTATCAAATGATAGAAGAAAAGAAATGGAAGCAATTTACTTATGATACTTAATTGGGTTTCATAAAAAGTATCTAATGAATTATAAGTTCAATAAATCCTGTTTAGCATAAAGATGAATTTTTTTTTGCTCATTATCAAACAATCATTTGAGGACAAGTCTTGAAGCAGCGGTAAGGTTGTTCCTTTATGACTGGAAGGTTACTAATTCGAGTTTGGGAAACATCCTCTTTGTAAAGTTGTAAGGGTAAGGCTGCATACATTCGACCCTCACTCTTATCCTCGCAAAGTCAGGGAGCCTTGTGCACTGGGAGTTTGTCCTTATCAGAGGGGTTAATTGTTTTCATCTCCCATCTCATAAGAAACCCTTCTTGCTCCACTTAGTCCTACCCTTGGGGTATTTTAGTGATAAATTCTATAGGAACTAGACGATAGTTTTTGGTCAAATACCTAGTGATGAACTCTATGTTCCTTTCATCATAGCATTTCTGAACAAGTTCCTAGATAACAAACCTAAGGGTTTCCTTATTGATTATAATGATGATATTGACTGTGATCTTGATACGGAGTTGGAGATTCTAACTTTGATGATGATGCGAGAAATAAACCGATTTTAGACCCTTCAATTCAAATTAACAAAATCAATGTCACCTTATTAGGGTAGGTAAGAGATGTGAGAAGAAAAAGCACCGGAATCAATTATCCAGGGTCCAAGAGATGATTAAGAGATGTAGGTAATTGGATTATTGATTTGTGCAACTGGGTGCTGTGAGGAAGCCTTAAAATGAAGGAAGTTATAGTTTGCACTCAGAATGGCCACAGTTGGAGTAGAAGATGATGCTTAACCCTGTTTGAGGAAAGTTAGCTGAAGCTAGACCAGAGGAAAAAATATCTGATGCAGTAGAATTGTTGTCTACCATTGGGAACTGAATGGAAGTATGCTGGATTGTGGTATGAATATGCTGGAAAGAGTTGGAATGCTGAAAAAAGTGCTGAAAAAAGCTGGAATGCAGAAAAAACATCCTACAAACTCTAAAATGGTACGACCAACAGATAGATTGCTGTAGGGGAGGTTGGGACGAGTATCGTGCCCACGTGTGGTGGAGACGTCACCGGAAAAGATAACACACAGAACAAAGAGTTGGCTTTTTTGGGCATGTGGTTGGACGGATGACCATGGGTCCATCAGACTTTAGGAGCCACTCTTGATCCAGTGGTCACCAGCTGGAAATTTCCCGAAATTTTTTTCTGGTGGCTGCAAATTTGTTGGATAATTTTTCTGGTGGGCAAAAAAGTTGAGGATGGAGGGAGTTGTGACAAGAGAAGGGCTGTTCGGCAGTGGGTACAATGGGACTGGGTTTTCGTCAGCAGAGACGGGTCAAAACCCGTTTTAATACCAGCTTGAAATTTTTGTATATTGAGTGAATTTTGTGTATTATAAAATATATCACACATAGCTCTATATATATTAGTGTGGAAATTATTTACAATAATTTCCTTCCTCAGGCAAGCCTAGAGCAGTGGTATAGCTGTTCCTTTGTGACCGAAAAGTCTCGGGTTTGAATCTGGGAAACAACCTCTTTGCAAATATTCAAGGAAAAGACTGCGTAGAAGGATTGCCTTCATCTCTACCCTCGTTAGTCGGGGTTTAATGGAGTGATTTTTATATTTATGATCCTAATTGATTCTATAGTAAATACATAATTTCATATTTACATATCTGTTGAGATATTCTAACAATCCTTACAAGTCCAATTCTGGTTGTTCTCTTGCATCTGTGTTATTGTTTAGCTGTCTTCTATTTATTTTTCTTTTGGAATTTTTTTCTATTTTGCAGTATACACAGGGCATATTGTTTACGTCAAGGTATTACATCACCCATCTCTGATCTGACTGAAAGATTGCTTCTTGAGGAGCGTGACCTGCCTGCAACACCTCAAGACATTTTATATGAAGTACCACCATTTGATGAGGTGAGATATCTATATTATATAATTCTAAACTTTCACGGGGAAATTAATTTAAGGAAAGAAAATGGTATATATGCGGTATATTATCACTCAAACTACTGATAATCTGATATCGGTGGGATATGGCCAGTGTAAGGATTCACATAGGTAATATTGAACAGAAATCAGGAAAAAATTCTGATAGTCCCAAAGCATTCGAGAGGCCTTGGTCTCTGCCTCTGAATCTCTCTTCTCAGTTCTTACTTACCCCTCCTCTTTTCTCTGCACTTTATATTCCACTTCCAATACCCGATTTTGCCTTCTTGTACACCTGCCACCTAAGTAGGTGGTTATAACGCACAAGCAGCCGCATAAGCAGGTTGTTATAATGCAAACCCACAAATCACACACCTTTCATGGGTTCCTAATCCTCTGCTGCTATTCCCTTTTCCACTGTTGTACACCTATGTTATGGGAGGATGTCTATCAGATGTCAAGTGTTATTGATAGTGAACATTATCATTTTGTGAAAACGCATTGATATCTCTGCTTCTACATGTTTGTACAATGATACATCTGGCTTCCATTTTTTATATATATTTATGCATGCATCATTTTTAGGCTGAAGCTACATGTTTGATTCTGGAACCCAGGTTGACATACAGGCTCTTGCACATGCTGTAGAGCTTACCAGACAAGGGGCAATTGATAGCTTGAGATTTGCTAAGGGTGATCTGTTTCTGGCATTTCAGGTTACACATAATCTTTCTAGTTCATCTTCTTTTTGGCTTCTTTTTAAATATTAGCCTGTGAATTGTTCATTTTACTTCTAGGATTAAATATATTTAGCCCATTGTAGATGACTTTTTGTTTTTCTTTTGATAAAAAGATAATTTAAAATTTCATTTTTTACTTATCATCTTTTAATTCTGCTTTGCATTCAAGTCTTCCTTTCTTTAGATTAATAAATTCCCTTGCACTATTACTCAAAGAATAAAAAATAAGAAATCAAACATACTAATGACGTAGTATTGTCATTGATTTTGGAAAATTCTGTTTAAAAAATTAGTTGTTTCACATATTAACTGGACCTAAGGATCAATATTTAGACCTAAGGAACAACATTCCCGAATTTCTTTTTCCAATTTCAGACCTAAGGAACAGTCTCATCGTCTTGTCAGAGTAAGGGCTACGGGAATTGGAACATAAAAGGAGGAGAAAGAAAAATAGTTGTAGTTGATGCAAAATATGACTGAATGATTTTAATCTCTTTGCACATTAATTTTTCGCTGCATTGGTGATTTATTTAATTTTCATGTCAATTGTGCCTTCATGTCTTAATTTTTTATTCCTTTTGTTGCAGAATGAATTATGTCGGATGAGATTGGATGTTCCACTTCTTGACCATCTTGTTCGGGAGTATTGTGTTTATCGAGGCCTTGTTGATTCTGGTATAGCTTCTCCTCTGTTGAACCTAGCTGTGTGTGTGTGTGTGTGATATGTCTAGAAAAACTTCCATGCTACTAGCTTTCAGTAATTCATATTTTTCATGGCATCTGCTCATCATTAATCTTGCATTAGATTTCAAGTCTCTCAAAATTTTAAATCAAATTTTTAGTTGGTTATTTCATGTATGCATTATAATTTAATAATGGGTTTTGTAGAAAATTGAGTCCTATTCTATGTTACACATATTGTAAAGAACCATTTCAACCCAAAATCTTAAGGGGTGTTGGGTAATGGCCTTTATAATGATTTATATTATTCTCTAACACACTCCCTCACGCAAGAGCCCTTTGGGCTTGAAGTGTGGATATTACACAGGTCCAATTTTTTGGTTTTACCTCGTGTTTATTTTAATTCCACTAGAAAGTGGGGGGCGGTGAGGATCGAACTCGTGATCTATGGTCACTGAAGCTCTGATACCATGTAAAGAACCACTCCCAAAACCTTAAGGTGTTGGGTAATGGCCTTTATAATGATTTATATTATTCTCTAACACATATTTCTCATATCTTATTTTGATTATTTCTTGTCAATTTATGATGAACTTAGCATTTGGGAAGCAACCTATTTCAGAACCTTCAAAATTCAACCACCAAGAGCCTGGTTATTGCTCATCAAGGGATTGTTCTCTTGAGCTTGATTGTAATGCCAGCAAGCATTCTGATGGTGAAACTTCTGTTACCAATGCTCACATGGACGGTTCCCCTGATAATAATGCTGATGTTACAAGCATGCGAAGAATTGATTTTGAAGTACGATATGCTTCTGAACTCACTAGCATTAATGAAGATTGTAGCACCAGTGGATCGCAGCAACTTGAAAATCCGAATGTTTTGCAACGAAACAGATTTCCTGGAAATGGAGAAAGAAGCAAGCGCAAGCGGTGGAGAGGACGATATGATGACAATAGTTACATGCCCAATGCTTCTTTGGATGAGCACTGCAAGCAAGAGCATAGCATAAGTACCGTTGTTTCAACTTTATCAAAGGAAAAACAGGTATCTGTTTGTCAATTTTGATGTTATTCTGTCTGGGAGATCAATTATTGACAGAATATTGTTTTGCAGGGCCCTGAAAAGCTTTCGGTTCTTGATGTCAGTGATGTGGAAGATAAATATGAGATTCTCTTGGGAATGAAGGAATTAGCTAGCAAAGGAATGGCTGCTGAAACAGTTGAAGAAGTCAATGTTATCGATCCCAATTTCTTTGTCCAGAACTCTGTTTTACTCTTCCAACTCAAGCAGGTAGGTGGCTTCTATGTTGATATTGATATCCTTTTTTTTATTAACTTTATATTAGAGGGCCGGGGGTGTTGTTGGGCTTCTCATTATTGCATCAATAATGTTATCGTTAATGGGATTCCTGGCTATAGGTTGAATTCCTCAAGTTGGTCAGCTCTGGTGATTATAATGCTGCTTTGAGGGTTGCTTGCTCCCATTTGGGTCCTTTAGCTGCTAGTGATCCTGCTTTATTAAAGCCGTTGAAGGAAACTCTCTTGGCTTTACTTCGACCTAATGAAGATGCTCTTGGAAATGCATTACCTCTACATGCTCTAGCTGCTTCTCTCCAGGTGTTGTGTGTTTTGCTGATCTAATATGTCTTCTGGTATACAAATTTTTAATATTTTCATGTTAATCAATGGGATTTTCTCATTCATGATGCTTGCCTAGAAATGTCATGATAAAATTGTAGGCAAGTTTGTTCCTTCATTCTAACATGTTATATCTCCTAATACACCCCCAGAGGCGAGACCTTAAATTTTTTTCTGGGTTCAAAGTGTAAATAATGCAGAGTTCTTTTTCTTTTTAGAATTGATTACCTTGTGCTTAAATTTAACTTTTTTATTTGATAATGGGGTGGCAAAGATCAAACTCTAGACCATTTGATCGTAGGCTCTGATACCATGACACACAACTAACTCTCCCAAAAGCTTAAGCCATTAGGAAGATACACATAGATGGTTTTATTATATCTCTTAACAATATGAGCAGGACTACTAATAGAAAAAGATGGGAAGGGATTACTATTTAGTTTAGTTTTTAGTGTTACTGATTGAAGCGGGTTGAAAGCTTATAACTTCTTATAGACCAACCTAGTATTGATAACTTGGAAGGTAATCTAAAGTAATATTCGCTTCCAAGTTCCAAGTAATTATAAATTATCTAGTGCAAAGGCTTCTTATCATACGTCTTCTTTAAAGTACGATATTTCCTGTGACGGTGTGGCTTCATGTTATGTTCTGTACCTGAAAGCTTTTCCATCACTACTTATGGTGTTTGTTCTATTATTTTGTAATCATTTTAATACAATATCAATGTTTTTACTCTGTTATGTCATTTTTAAATGTGAAATGCTTGTTTTATATTGTATAGGTTGCAGTTGGTAGGAGGCTTGGTGTTGAAGAACCACAGCTCATGAAAATAATGCGAGCCACTCTTTATACTCATAATGAGTGGTTTAAACTTCAAATGTGCAAAGATAGTTTTGAAGGTCTTTTGAGGATTGGTTCCTTGAAGGAAGTTAATATTCCCTTCCTTGCTCCAGTATCTACGGCCAAGTCATGTGCTGATAGCTGCACTAATGGATCTTCTCAGGCTACAGTATCATCAGGAACCAGAATGTCAGAAGATGGTAGCAGTCCAACTCAAGTGTCGTCAAGGGATGTCATCAGTGACGAAGGTGCAATACTCAAAGTAATGGTAAGTTATGGTTTCTAGCCATTAATTCTTTTTTTTTTTCTTAGCAAAAATTAAAAATTCAAGTACCCTATCATCATGCCTTATGTTTTAAGAGGGTTTGGCGAAAATTTTATAGTTTTCACTGGCACAATTTTGTATGTAAATTTGCAATTGTCAGCAATACATTGGTAACGTCCTTCGTGATCGAGAAGTTCATGTAGGTAGTGCAAAATTAATGGATCTACCATAGTTTCAATGGGTTTCTAGGCAGATTTTTTATTTATTTCTTTCTTTAGTTTTCTGTCCCATTTCATTTCATGATAGAGAAGTTTTCTGTCAGATCCTATATTCATGACTATGTATCAAATAGTATTTCTTCTTTAATCGGGTAAATAAAATAATGCATATAGATGCATTTTCATGATTTCTAACTTGCATGCCAAAACCCCAATGTGTTATGTATTGCTGTTTATACTTCAATCTCTTTCGATTTTCTTGTATGTTAACTTGAGTGGCTACTTTTGAGCACATTTCATGATATTTTCCTTTCGTTGTGAACCTTTATATCAATTCTGTGATAAGTAATTTCTCTCTTTCGGCTAAAACAAAGTAACACCAATGTTATAAATCTTATTTGATGTTTTAATTTCGCTCATTGTCCTGAGTCGTACTCTAGGGATTGTTTTAGGTTTGAAATTCATTCTACCCTCCCCTATTTATTCTTCGATTGGTATAGATCTGCTGCCTCTATTTTTACCATTAGTAGGCTCTGTTCAATCAAACCACCTTTGCAGAATGGAATTTTTTTCATGTTCGGATTTTTGGATGAGTGCAGGAGTTTTTGGCTTTGCCTAGGGCCGATGCTATCCATCTGCTTGCACAATACAACGGAAATGCGGAGACAGTCATTCAGCAGATATTTGCCTAGTCGTTGTGTATCAAAATCGAGTCTGCTATTTTGAAGAAAGGCCATATTATTATTTTTTTAATATTATATTATTTGATTCAAATTTGTGAATTTTTCTAACACATGTACAGATAGATGCAAAGAGAGAGTCTGTGTTGTTCGAAATCTGAATTGACATAAACTTATCTCTGTACAGAATCTCTTTATTTTTTATCCTCTCATTTTTAATATGAGAAAGCTGTAATTAATAAAATAATTATTGGTGTGATTCAAGTGGATTTATGATAAGCTATTCTTCACGAATGATTTGGAAACCTATTCGCGAAGATTAAAATGTATTCTTATTTATCTTTTCATTCGTGTCCTTTCCCGAATTAGCATTATCATTTTTCATATACATTTATATTCACAAAAAATAATTAGATAACGCCCTGAACTTAGCGAATAATTTAATATGTGCACGTAATTTCTCATTGTATTCTGTCAACCTGTGATTTTTGCGGTAAAAAAAGACTTATTTTTGTCACGTGAGATATGCACCAAAATTGAAATTAGAGGGTGGACATCTTTAACTCTTTTTTTTTTTTTTTGTAAATTCATCTTTAACTCTTTAATCATCTTGCATTCGCTCCTACATGATTAATGACATTTTTATTAATATTTTTTAACATAAAATGAGATTTTCGGTAATAGTCTATGAAGTAAGGATTGTTCAAACACATCGAAATTCCAATTCAAACTTAGCCGATACGAGAATCGAATCAGGCATCCAACGAGCTACGAGTGATTTTTTGTTTTTTTTTTTGTTTTTGTTTTTTGGTAGTTAAAATAGAAAGGGCTAGTTTACCAAAAAAATAAAAATAAATAGAAAGGGGTATTGTTGTCTGATTAAATAAATTATTTTGGAAACTATGATTTGCTCCGTAGTTAATGGTCTAATTTTAAATCTTGTTATATACTTGGAAGGATTTAATTTCGTTAATAAAATAAGTAATTTTACCTTATTATTATTAAATAAATAAATGTTACCTTTTTTTTCGGTAAACAAACGTTACCTTTTTTTTCCGGTAAACAAACGTTACCTTTAGTTTAAAGAATTATTATACTTTTTGCTATAAAAACTTTATAACGTGGCATTCATTCATTTATTGATAAAAATAAATAATTTATATATTCATTGGTGGTTAACTCATAAAATTGATTACTTACAAACTCTCCTAGCCTAAATGGCATTCATTCATTTATTGATAAAAATAAATAATTTATATATTCATTGGTGGTTAACTCATAAAATTGATTACTTACAAACTCTCCTAGCCTAAAGTTTTTGTAACAATAAATTAAATCTAAATTATGTGAAGAATGACAAAAACGAAGAAATGGAAGTAGAACTGAGCAAAGGGGCTTGAACATCGTGTTCAAAGGATGTAAATAAACTAGGCCGGCTTACCTATATCAGACCTCTATTGCATATAGTGAAATATAATTAAGAGTGTAAATGGGCTAGACCGGCCTACAAGTGCCTACGACCTAACCTATAAGTTACAAATAGTAAAATAGAATAGGCCTAGACTTTTAAAAAAAAATTATTTAGAAAATAGGCCATAGGCTTTTTTTGTATATATCGGACCT
Source organism: Gastrolobium bilobum (assembly GCF_033153095.1). Classification (NCBI taxonomy): domain Eukaryota; kingdom Viridiplantae; phylum Streptophyta; class Magnoliopsida; order Fabales; family Fabaceae; genus Gastrolobium; species Gastrolobium bilobum. Next base: position 121,305 of record NW_026895795.1, on the reverse strand, counting down.
ATATCATATTATTTATTTTAAATAAAATAAATAAAATTATTATTTAATAAATTTGAATAATAAAGTAATATTATTTTAGTTATACTTTTAATTGTTGAATGTTTGATATGTTTAAACAGGCTAACAGACTTAAGACAAGGCTTTTAGTTTTTAAATATAGGTCATGCCAGCCTTATAATTCGGGCCCTACACAGGCCAATAGGTCAGGCCATACCCAATATTTTTTTGCACAGGCTTGGCCTACTTAAGTCAAAGTCTAGCCTAGCCTAGCCTATTTACACCCCTAAATATAACAGATTCAGACTTTTAAAAAAGCCTATTTATAATACAGGCTATAGGCTTTCTTTTTTATGTCGAGCCTATAAGTCTACAGGTCGACCTATATAATTTTATTTATTTTCTTTAAAATAAATAATATTATATTTTAATAATTTTGAATAATAAAGTAATATTATTTTATTTTTTTTTTAATTATTAAATGTTTAATAGGATTAAGCAGGCCTAGGCCTAGACTTTTATTTTTTTGATATAAGTCATGCCAGACTTATAGTTTGAGCCTACATAATACTAACAGGTCAGGCTAGGTCTAAAGTATTTTACACAGACCTAACCTATTTAAGGCAATGTCTAGCCTAGCATAGTCTATTTACATCCCTAATGATGTCTTTTCTTATGAATAAAAAAAGAGGTTTATATTTAGGGCTTTATTTATCTCATGCAATAGAAAGGAAACTTTCTCATGCTATAGACACAACCATTATATATAAAAAAAATAACATAAAAATTAATCTATGTCTAGGAGAAAAAAATACACTACAATAACATAAGAGTATATTTTTGCATATATTTAATGTTCTGAATTGTAAGATTACAGTGACTGATACGTGTGTTAGCTATATATGCTAAAGAGAAGGGGCCAAAATAAGAAACTAACCCACGTTCACTTATAGGAGAATCTAACTGAAGGAAATAGACAAATAGCTACTATACAAACATGAATAATTAAAACTACACACGTGATAACTAGCATAACAAGATTTAAGTAACTGAACTATTATGGTCTTCAGACTCTTCACTGATATAATGCAGTGGGTGAAGTACGGTAAAATGTATATCCATAATATCTTTTTCGCTGGGTTATTAAATAGGAGGTTCATGATGTCTTTTGAGTCAACTTGTATGGCTGAAATGGGAGAATATTTTAGAGAGTAAAGATCAAAATTATAATTATTATTTAAAAATTTATGGAACTAAACTTTAATAATTTTGTAATTTGTTATATTTATGCATGTATTTCATTATAATTTAAACTGTTAACTTTTTAATTAACGGTTATAATTCTGCAATTTTATTAGAAGTAGGATCCTTTGACATCAGTGCCAAAGTTTAAATTTGACACCTCATCTGAGAGCCGTTAGATCAAAAAAGATCAATGACTCAGATTTGTAAACATGTGACACCATTGATCTTTTTTGATCTAACGACTATCAGATAAGGTGTCAAATTTCAAATTTGACACCGGTGTCAAAGAATCCTACCTCATTTTATTATATAGAAGTGAATTGATATCACCTGTCACTTAATCATGTATTTTTTTCTCCAAATTTATGCTTCTTTAGTATGATTGTACTGTCAATTCATTAGCTTTTTTAATATATTTTAATTTTAAAAAGTTTGAAGTCAATTCAAATGTTATATATAAATGATTGAATTTTATTTAAGTGATAAAAATATTTTACTCCTTGAATCATAGAAAATTAAATATTCTTGCTTTTAAAATTTAAATAAATCTAAATTTCTCCTATCTTATATTGGTGAATGAAAATATAAACGTATATATTTTTTTTTAATATAATGGTGGCTAGAACCTATTTCATTATGCAAATCACTCAGGTCCTTCATCATTAGACTAAGGCTAATGGTTTTTAAATTTTATTTCAAACTTCTTAATTTGTATTAATGAGTATACATAAATAATATTTATAAGTGAAACTAGCTTTTACTTTCATGTAAGGCATTATAACATGTGTTTGTTTGAGTCTAAGTGACCGTTTGAATGACCTTTTTTCTCCTCCAAAAAATAGAATTCACAAAAAGTCAAAATCTTACTTTTTTTCAAAGCTAATTGTTTTACCTTACGAAAAAAGCAAAAGTCAAAACTCAAATATATATTTTTTTTCAAAATCCAAAATTGCTGCAACCATAGTTTCAACCAATCTCATCTCTCATACCGTCACCATTACCACCACTGCCACCTCCTTATCCTTCATCATTGTCGCCACTGCTGCCACCATCACCCTAACTCTAACCAAAATCAATCTCACCTCGCTGTTGTCATCATGGCCTTCGCCACCGCCACCACCTTATTTACTATCACCGCTGCCATCACTTTGCCACCATCAACACCTCCACCACTACCCAATGGCGGATCTAGGAATTTGATGAAGGGTGGGCCCCTCCGCACCTGAAATGCAAAAAAATGGGATCTAACCTTTGTGGTTTCCATCACAAAGAATAACTACTTTATCTTTAGGTTGAGATTTGACTCTAGGTTGTGACAAAGGAGGAAGGAAGTAAACAGCAAATAAATTGGCCGACACTGTAAGAACCTGCACCGTTAATTAAGGTATTTAATTAATTAATTATGCAAAATTAGGAAATGATTCCATAATTGACCCTAATAATTATTAAGAGGCTTTAATAATTATGGTAAGTGATTAAGAATGCTGAAAGTCGCTTTTCGGAAGAAAAGTGCAGATACATGTTCTGCTAGTCGGTATAAATGCGTACCGAAAAAGTATCCCAGAAAATTAAAGTAAGTGCATGATAATTACTAGAATAATATGTAGGACTTGTAAAACGAGTTTTGAGTCCAAATAATGAGAACTGGTGCTAGAAATCGGTACTGGCTTTGAAAAGCGCGTACCGGAAAGGTGCTCAGAAAAATATAATAAAAATATGTTAATTCTTGGAAAAATGTGTAGTTTCAGATTCCAAAGTTTGGAATTAAAATGCTAAGCGTAGTAATTAAATTTAATACTGTGCGTTTATGTGTTAAATCACTATAAATAGGCACACTTGGCCCTAAACCCTAGGCACTCAGTTTTGTCTACGTGACTTGGTGGCTGACTTGCACCTTATACACTGTTCCATTGCCTTCCCTTCCATTTCTTGAGCAAGCATTCACCTTTGATGCTTGTTCTTCCATTTAAACACTTGGTGAGGGTGAGGGTTGGCCTTGGGACTGCATTGGGGTACTGTTTCTGAGTTAGAGAACCTGTGTGAGGGAGTTTGAAGAGTTGTGTTTGCTGTTCTTGAGGGGTGTGACCTTTTGTTGGCATTTTGATGCTCCAAGATGCCTTTTTGTTGAGTGAAAGACCTACCTTCTTGTTCATTTTCGTGCATCATCCTTGAGTCAGACTTGAGGGGCTGTGTTGAGCTCCAAGAGCATCTCCATCCTCTGTTTTTGAGCTGTGGTATGATCACCAACCTTTAACTTGAGTTTTAAGGCTTAAAAATGGAAGCTTGATGCATGTTTGAAAAGAAAAAGAATATTCCGCATTTTTAATTAAGCACCGCTTAATACGATGTAATGTTAATATTCCGAGTATACACGGGGTGTTACATTTTATGGTATCAGAGCAACGGTTCAAGGGAAAAGCCTGTATGTATTGCAATGATTAGGATGTTTGGTTTTGTCTGTTTTATGTGTTTGCTCCGTCGAGTATTATTATGATAATGCATATGTGACCACATTGCGTGGGCCTGATCAATTCATAATTTGTGTAACTTGTGCAGAGTCATGGTAAGACCCGGGAGAAACCGCGAGACTTCGGAGGATCGGCCCGATCCTGTCCTGGCTGCATTGACTGAGATGCAGGTGGCCCGACAAGCCGACCAGGAGGCCATGAGAATGGCAAACCAGGCCATGCTGGACGCCGTCAGATAGGCGAACAGGAAGGCCACTGAGGACGTGTTGGAGGCCAACCGTCTGGCGAACATGACGATGTTTAGAGTCATGTTGGAGGAGATGAGGAATGGCCCTGATGTTGGTCCTGTCCCTCCGCCACCACCTCCACCGCCACCACCACCACCTCTACCCAGTCTGCAGGATGACTCTCAGAGTCAAATGGGAGATGGCAGTCACCTTACGGGGGCCATGCAGACCGTCCCTGTTCTTGTTGAGGATCGAGATGAGATCGACCGCCGACTGAATGCTTTCCGTAAGCATAAGCCACCTACCTTTGATGGATCCTTTGATCCTGTTGCTGCGGCACGTTGGCTTCAGGCGTTGGACGATTTTTTGGGTCATGCAGTGCACAGATCCGCAGAAGTTGATGTTCGCTACTTACATGCTGGAGGGAGATGCCCATGAGTGGTGGACAAACCTTTCTCATGTCTACGAGATGCAGGGTCATGTGATGACTTGGCCTATGTTCGAGGATTTCTTCTTGGGTCAGTACTTTCCATATGACGCTCAGGAGAGGCAGCAGGGAGAGTTTGACAGATTGGTTCAGGGCTCGTTGTCTGTGGACGAGTACCTGGCCAAGTTCAACCAGTTGGTGAAGTTTGCACACTTCAGGATGGCGAGGCCTACTCCTACATTTCTGGCTGCTAAGTTCCGCAAGGGACTTAGTGAGGATATTGCTGGTTACCTAGCTGGTTCTGCTTCTAGAGATTTTGGGACACTGGTTCAGCAGTGTCGTGATATTGAAGATTACTACAGCTCGAGTAAGGCCAAGAAGGCCAAGGTTGCTGAGGCGACGAAGGTTGCAGCTGGTAGTTTCACTTCTTGGCGAGACAGGAAGTTTGGGAACAAGGGCAAGGGTAAACAGATGGAAACTCGGCTTCAAGAGGACTTCTGCTCAGGGGAGTGCAGCGAGACCTCCTGCTCCCAAGTGTTCGGGATGCGGGAAGACTCATTTTGGGCTGTGCTCTACCGGCCAGTTGATTTGCTTTCAGTGTGGCAAGGAGGGCCACTTCTCCAGAGACTGTCCGTCGGCGACGGCGAAGGCTACTACAGTGCAGGCAGTGCCACTTCAGATGGTTCCCCTTCCACCTACTTCGGCACCGGTAGTGCCACCATCTTCTGGGAGAGCTTATACTCTGGATCGTCAGCAGTCGGATCGAGCTCCGAACCTTGTCAGAGCTACTGTTACGATTGGTACATCAGTTGTTGATGTTTTGTTTGACTCAGGGGCTACGCATTCTTTTGTTTCTACCCCGATTGCTGTGGGGCTTGAGTTGCCCATGTCTGTGCTTTCTCCACCGCTGTGGGTGACTACCGCCACCAGAGAAAGATGTGATGCTACCACTGTTCATCGCGATGTGGCATTTCAGTGGGATGGCCGTGAGTTCTCGGTGGATCTGATAGGATTGTCGATGGCCAACTTGGAGGTTATTCTGGGCATGGATTGGCTGTCCAGAAATTGTGTGATGATTGAATGTTGTGCCAAGCGTGTAGTGTTGTTTCCGTGTGATTCCACAGCCAGTTCCTCGCCGTACATTTCGTTGCTGCAGGCTAGGAGAGCCTTGAGAGCAGGGGCATTTGGTTATGTCATATTGGGAGGTTTAGTGAGTGGTACACAGGAGGACATCACCGGCATTTCTGTGGTGAGGGAGTTCCTCGAGGTGTTTCCTGAGTTTCCGCCACAGAGAGAGATAGAGTTCTCCATAGATCTGTTGTCTGGTGTGAGGCCGATTTCTTTAGCTCCATACCGGATGTCGCCACCAGAGTTGGCAGAGCTGAAGAAGCATATTGAGGATCTTTCAGCGAAAGATTTTATTAGACCGAGTGTGTCTCCTTGGGGAGCACCGGTTATCTTTGTGAAGAAGAAGGACGAGACAATGCGATTGTGCACCGACTACAGGCAGCTGAACAAGGTGACAATCAAGAACAAGTATCCCCTTCCTCGGATTGATGACCTGTTGGATCAGCTCAGGGGTGCTTGTGTGTATTCCAAGATTGATCTCCGGTCCGGATACCATCAGATTCGGGTGAAGCCGGAGGATTTCTCGAAGACCGCATTTCGCTCGACATACGGTCATTTTGAGTACTTGGTGATTCTGTTCGGTCTCACCAATGCACCTGCTGTGTTCATGGATTACATGAACCAGATTTTCCAGCTGTACCTGGATCAGTTTGTGATCGTCTTCATTGACGACATTTTGATCTACTCCAAGACAGAGGAAGAGCACGTGGGGCATTTGAGAACTGTTCTGCAAGTGTTAAAGGAGAAGAAGCTGTATGCGAAGCCTTCCAAATGTGAGTTTTGGCTCAAGTCTGTGAAGTTTCTTGGGCATGTTATTTCTGCTGAGGGAGTTGCAGTGGATCCGAACAAGATTGAGGCCGTACTGGATTGGGAGAGACCCAAGACAGTTACGGAAGTGAGGAGCTTTCTGGGTTTGGAAGGTTACTATCGGAGGTTCATCAAGGGATTCTCCACCATGGTTTTGCCATTGACTCGCCTTACTCGGAAGAAGACTCCATTTGTGTGGACTCACGAGTGTGAGGTCTGTTTTCAGGAGTTGAAGGAGAGACTGACTACTGCTCCTGTGTTGGTCCTTCCTGATCCTGCGCTTGAGATTGAGCTTTACACCGATGCCTCCGGGAAGGGGCTAGGTTGTGTGTTGATGCAGTTAGGCAAAGTGATTTCCTATGCTTCGAGGCAGTTGAAACCTCATGAGGAGAACTACCCTACTCATGACTTGGAGTTGGCTGCTATTATGTTTGCTTTCAAGATTTGGAGGCATTATCTTTTTGGTTTGAGGTTTGTGGTGTTCAGTGACCACAAGAGTTTGAAGTACCTGTTCGACCAGAAGGAGTTGAACATGAGGCAGAGGAGATGGATGGAGTTCATAAAGGACTACGACTTCGAGCTAAGGTATCATCCTGGCAAGGCCAATGTGGTAGCTGATGCTTTGAGTCGGAAATCCAGTAGTTCATCCAGTTTGTTACTTGGTAACTTTGATGTGGTTGAGAAGTTCCGAAACTTGGCAGTGACCGCTCCGTGTGAGAGTGTACTTCTCGAGTTGGAAGCAACAGATGTTGTGAATGAGCTGTTAGAAAAGATCAAAGAGGCACAAGTTCAGAGAGAGTGTCTGGATTATGTGAAGAACCAAGACGGTGTGTCTTGGAATGATGATGGATTGCTTTTGTTTCAGCAGAGAATTGTAGTTCCTCGAGGTCCGTTGACAGAAGAGGTTATGGCAGAAGGCCATAAGGGTCAGTTTTCTATCCACCCTGGTGCTACTAAGATGTATCAAGACTTGAAGAAGAACTTCTGGTGGCCGGGCATGAAGAAAGATGTTGCTATCTTTATGTCCAAGTGTTTAGTTTGCCAGAAGGTGAAGATTGAGCATCAGAGACCGTCTGGTGAACTTAAACCTCTCGAAGTACCACAGTGGAAGTGGGAAGGTATTTCTATGGACTTCGTGGTGGGATTGCCGAAGACTCAGGCGGGTTGTGACTCTATTTGGGTCATCGTGGACAGACTGACGAAGTCTGCCCATTTTCTTCCAGTGAAGGTGAGCTTCACTACAGAGCAGTTGGCCAAGCTTTATGTCCGCGAGATTGTGAGGCTTCACGGGGTGCCCGAGAGTATCATTAGTGATAGGGATCCGAAGTTCACTTCTCAGTTCTGGGAGGCGCTGCAGGAGGCTTTTGGTACGCAATTGAGATTGAGTACCGCCTATCACCCTCATACTGATGGACAGACTGAGAGGACCATCCAGACCTTGGAGGACATGTTGCGAGCTTTCACATTGGAGCAGGGCTCGGCATGGGATAGGTACCTTCCATTGGTTGAGTTTTCTTACAACAACAGCTTCCATGCTAGCCTGGGCATGGGGCCCTACGAAGCACTGTATGGTAGGAGGTGTCAGACTCCTACTTGTTGGTTTGAGGTTGGGGACAAGGAGCTTTTTGGCTTGGACTTTGTCCAAGATACCACCTTGCAGATCCAGATGATCCGTGAAAAGTTGAAGCAGGCGCAGAATTGCCAGAAGAGCTACTATGATGTCAAGCATCGTTCGCTGGAGTTCAGTGAGGGTGAGCACGTGTTTCTGAGACTTTCACCTGTCACCGGTGTTGGTCGGGCACTCGGAGTGAGGAAGCTGAGCCCGCGATATATTGGGCCATACCAGATCCTTGGTAGAGTAGGACCTGTTGCCTATCGGCTTGCCTTGCCTCCGAACTTGGCTAACATCCATGACGTGTTTCACGTGTCTCAGCTTCGAAAGTACATAGCAGATTCGTCGCACGTGGTGCAACCGGATGATGTGGAGGTTCGGGAGAGCCTGAAGACTCCCGTCGGACCACTCAGAATTCTCGATCGTGGCGAGAAGCAGCTGAGGAGCAAGATCATTCCAATGGTCAAGGTGCAGTAGACCGGAAGAACTCCTGAGGAGTGTACTTGGGAGCGTGAGGACGCGCTTCTCTGGCAGTACCCCGAGTTTCAACCAGGTATGTTTCTGATTTTGAAGTCAAAATCCTAAAAAGGTGGGATGAATGTAAGAACTCGCACCGTTAATTAAGGTATTTAATTAATTAATTATGCAATATTAGAAAATGATTCCATAATTGACCCTAATAATTATTAAGAGGCTTTAATAATTATGGTAAGTGATTAAAAATGCTGAAAGTCACTTTTCGGAAGAAAAGTGCAGATACCGGTTCTACTAGTCGATATAAATGCGTACCGAAAAAGTATCCCGGAAAATTAAAGTAAGTGCATGATAATTACTAGAATAATATGTAGGACTTTTAAAACGAGTTTCAAGTCCAAATAATGAGAACTGGTGCTAGAAACCGGTACTGGCTTTGAAAAGCGCGTTCTGGAAAGGTGCTCAGAAAAATATAATAAAAATATGTTAATTCTTGAAAAAATGTTTAGTTTCAGATTCCAAAGTTTGGGATTAAAATGCTAAGCATAGTAATTAAAGTTAATACTGTGCGTTTATGTGTTAAATCACTATAAATAGGCACACTTGGCCCTAAACCCTAAGCACTCAGTTTTGTCTACGTGACTTGGTGGCTGACTTGCACCTTATACACTATTCCATTTCCTTCCCTTCCATTTCTTGAGCAAGAATTCACCTTTGATGCTTGTTCTTCCATTTAAACACTTGGTGAGGGTGAGGGTTGGCCTTGGGACTGCATTGGGGTGCTGTTTCTGAGTTAGAGAACCTGTGTGAGGGAGTTTGAAGAGCTGTGTTTGCTGTTCTTGAGGGGTGTGACCTTTTGTTGGCATTTTGATGCTCCAAGATGCCTTCTTGTTGAGTGAGAGACCTACCTTCTTGTTCATTTTCGTGCATTATCCTTGAGTCAGACTTGAGGGACTGTGTTGAGCTCCAAGAGCATCTCCATCCTCTGTTTTTGAGCTGTGGTATGATCACCAACCTTTAACTTGAGTTTTAAGGCTTAAAAATGGAAGCTTGATGCATGTTAAGGTTAAAAGATGATAACTTGTTGTTGGGTAAGGCTTAACACACCTAGAAATGCATGATTAGGTGTATAAAATCGGTAAAAAGGGAACCTTTAAGGGATATCTTCATGAAAATGCAGAAACTGCATTCTGTCGTGAAATATCCGGATATTGGATATCCGGATATGATATCCAGATATGTGATATCCGGATATGGGGTTTTGGGATATCTGGATATTGGATATCCGGATATGTGAATTTGTATATCCGGATATTGGACAGTAAGATATCCGGATATTGCATATCCTGATATGGTCCCGAGGAATATCCGGATATTCTGGAATTTCGCAGAACAGTAGCTGTGCTGTGTGTACAGTAGGCTATTGCGGGTTTGTGGACCCTAGATTGATGAAGTTGAACTTCTGTATTTAATGGACTAAACCAGAATCATGTGATTAAGGGCTTGTGAATTTGTTAGAAGCTTTAAGACATAAAACGTAATGAGAAGGCGTTGTCTTTAATTTGTATGCATGTGGTACATGTTTATTGATTTATATTTGGTCCATATCAGATTGTGATCTGCTGTGATTGGACTTTGAGCTTGTGGCATTGGATAGCTAGCTTAGAGGTAAGCTTTCGTGTCCTCGGTTTAGCCATGTTGTGGTTCCACCATGTCCCATGGGGATATGGTATATGCATGCTCTGTTACATGCTTTTGACGTTTTGGAAATGTTGTTGAGCTATTGTATGTTAGTGCCTTGTTGATATGCATGGAGGTGTTCCACCTATACGGTAAGCCTGAGTATGTCGAACATACAAGAGGGTGAGGCTGTGGGTGAGGTGCAAGCGGTGTTCCTTGTACTACATGTAGGGAATAGACGTATTCCTACATTTCTCTGGCCAGTAGATAGTGATTACACACATGCCATAGATATCTGTTGCACTACATAGTTTTGGAACTGATAATGACATAAATGCTTTTAGAACTTATATTGCACATGTAAGTGAGCTTGGGGTGGAAGATCCTTGAGGACCCCTTGTCTTACTGAGATTTCTTGTTTAGAGATCTCACCCCACGTTTGGGGAATGCTTATTTCAGGGTTAGGTAATGTTGAGACCTCAGGCGGCAGGAGGCCGAAGCTGAGTTAGATTGCTGTTATATTATGCTGCCATGATTGGATGCTGGATATGCATGTTGCTTATATGCTTATAGCTTCAGTTTATGTTTATGGAGTTTTATGTTGAGACTGGTTGTTTACTATGTTTATTTGGTGAGCATGGGGATAGTCTATGACGCATAGTATTGTTATGTCTTCATTATGTCTTGAGTCTTTTGAAGTTGTAATAATGTATCAGGATATTGTTCGGATTACGAGATGTAATACCGTGATGTAGATACACACTTTATTTATATATTGAGGTATTTCAGTAGATGTCTTGTTGCAAATTACATACAGGCGATATTTTATGAAATTGATTAAGTAATCAAGTTGGTAATTGATAATGACGTCATACTTGAAAAGAAAAAGAAGCAACCAGAAAGCTACCACCGTCGTTCAAGAAGAATCTATGAAAATCATAGAAGAATCAAGAGTTGCTAAACCAGAAAATTCCTGAAGCTATGAGGCGTGGAAGATCAAAGAAGCAACCAGAAAGCTACCACCGTCGTTCAAGAAGAATCTACAAGATTGGATAAATAAAAGACTTGCCATTTACTAGAAGAATCTACGCCACTCAAGATGGGTTGCCAACAAATAATAATAAACAAATGAAAAAGAAGACAAGTTGGCAAAGTTGAAACAAAACATGTCGTTGAAGTCTTGAAGAAAGATGTAGAAAGTTGTAGACTTGTAGCAAAGGAAAGAAAAGTCCAAGTAGCAAAAGTTTAGAACATTATATTATATAGAAGAAAAAATCGGTAGGTGAAGTCTATATATAGGTGTATGTTGTAGTTTGATATGTGTGTAAGTGAGATTAGGAATTAGAAAAGAATAGAAAGAAAAAGAGAGAAGAAAAGCACAAAGTGCCGTAGCACTTAAATTAGAAAAGAATGAGATAGATGTGTGATAAGAAAGTGAGAGATAGAAGGATTAAAATTTTTAAGTGAAGGGTATTTTGGTATTTTCATATCAAAATTTAAGGGTGGGCACTTGCCTCCCTTCTCCCTTATTTGCGTCCGCCTCTGCCACTACCCATACCACCGCCATAACCCCACCTCCACCACCCTCTTGTCGCCGCTGCCACCATCATTATCTCCTCCACCATCAACTTTGCTCTAGTGATTTTTTTTTACATGTCCTTTTTAATAATTTTTAATATATAAAAAGTGTTTTTTAATTTTAATATCCAAATAATGTATTTAGTTAAAAATATGAGTAAATATCCTTTATGGTCCTCAGCAAATTTTACTATGCTCGCTTTAGTCCCTAGCAAATAAAAAGGCTATTTGTGGTCCCTAAGAAATTCAAAATGAATCCATTTAGTTGAAATCGTGGTTCCTCACAAATTCAAAAAAGACCCACATTAGTCCCTCGAAAGGACTAAAATGAGTTCACTTTGAATTTCTTAGGGTGTGCATGATAACCTTCTCGGAATGAGTTTTTTTTTTTAATTTCTGTTCCCGGGAACAAAAATGAATGAGAATTGCGTTTGATAAAATCAGTTTATTTTTTTGTTCCCGGGATGAACCGGTTTTTTTTCTATGCTGGGGAACAAAAAAAAGAATCAAAAAATTTCTACTTTTCTAATTCTGGGCACAAAAAGAGAATCGATTTTCTCTCTCCCTCTCACCCAAGGTTATATGTTATATTGTGTAAGGCAGAACCACGTGCTGCTTTGAACCTTGCATCTTGTTAGACTTTTCTTCCTAATTGTCGGCAAAGCATTGTTTATTTTATTATTATTATCATACTATTCATTCATTGAAAGTTTACAATGAATTTTATATTCAATTAAACTGCAAATTGGACGGAGAAGTTCTGGAGCATTCTTCCAAACGCGGAAAGCACGAACGTTGGAGGAGCTTCCAGTACCGAAAGCTCAAGAACTCAGAATTGGATGCGTTCACCGGAAAATTCAAGAAACGTTGAATGGCGGCTGGAAAGTTCAAGAAACCAGAACGGAGGCGGTATGGTTCTCTATAAATAGGGAGCTTCATCATTTCATCAAGGCATCCCCTTCAGTTCCAGAAATCCTCAGAGAAAGAGAGAGAAATTGAAGTTTTCACTCTATTCTTCTTCTCATGTCATTCTTATGGCTTGAATTTTCACAATCCTTTCAGGTGCTGGCTATACTGTTTTCAACATTGGTTTATTCCATGGTTTATGGGTACCGATTCTGGACAATTCTTTTCGTTCACCGTGAATTGTGAATTGCCAGATGCTGTTATAGGTAAACAATTCCAAACCTGCAATTTCTTGTAATATAACAACCCAATATTCAATGAAATTTTAATTCTCAGAATGAAAAAAAAATTTGTGTTAACAAACGTAATTCTGATTCTCGGAATAAAAATAAAATATTTTAACAAACACAATTCTAATTCTCAGAACTCTTCCGAAGCACAGAAATAGAAAAAAAATCATTTTTTTCAGAAACAATGCCAGGAATTAGAATGGTTGTCATGCGCAGCCTTAGGACCACAAATAGCTTTTTTATTTGCTAGGGACTGAAGCAGGCATCGTAAAATTTGTTGAGAACCATAAAAGATATTTACTCTAAAAATATTTTTCATATACTATATCCAAATGCAAAATAGTTGTAACTTTAAAAAAAAATTAGTTTTAACTTTTAAAAAAGTCATTTTAAAATAATAAGTGAAGCATAATTTATTTTTTTAATCCAAACGCCTTAAAAAGATTTCGGTACTTTAAACCTATGGTCTTTCACTTCGATTATGGAGTTCATATGTTAATTAAAAAGTATCAATATGAAGGCATTTATTGTCAAGCTGGTTGCAAATAAAGCTGTACTAATTTGTAGCTTCTGATTTGAAGTTTTGAACTTGTTGGTCACCTTGCATATCCAATTTGCTTAAATTAGATTGTCGTCAAAGGCACTATTGAGAGACGCCTATTGCCGAGTTAATATTAATGGCTTTCACGAAATGAACTTTCAGATTTAATTATATAAATTCGAGAGAGAAGACATGTGTGACCTTCTTGCTTCCAGTTCCTTAGGCTTCGGTAAGTTCATGTACCCATCAATATCAACGGATTTATGTTCGATCGCCCTTTGGCATTGGTCCCTTTGGACGTGTTTTTGAATGGCATTGCGTGCAATAGTAGATTTTTTTTTTTTTTTTTTTTGGTAAGCACGTGCAATAGTAGATTTAAACATCACTTTTTGTGTTTCTTTTTCGATATTTTTTCATTAAAAAACAAATAATTTTTAAAATAAAAGCTATTGTGAACATCCTATTTTTTGACCAGGTACATTTACTTTACTTCATAATAATCATAGTAATTGATTATTTATTTATTTAATTTATATGTGACAAGTTGTCTTGATGCTTAAAAAAAAATAACAGCTAGAGTGCAACAAAAGGGAAATAACTTTCTTAATAATTGAAAACTAATAGTCTGTGTCTTCTGAAAATTTGAAGCACAATGAGATGAATAGTTTTTTTGGAAATTTTCTATTTTTTTGGAAATTACAATGAGATCGATGAATAGTTGATGATATGATTCATATGTTGCCCTTTAAAAAGGGAGGCTAAATATGAGACTGGGGGAGAGAAAAAAAAAGAAGAACATTTTTGAGGAAGAGATACATACATGGGAAGTGAAATCAAGGCAATGAAGGAAGTATGTTGAAAGAGAAGGAGGGGAAGAAGAAGATACGTTTATAAATTAAGAAGGAAAAATATTTGTTATTTTAAATGAAATTATGTCATTTTGATGTATTTTTATATTCTCTCTCCTCCATTTTCTTTTTTTTTCTAATTTTATAAAAAAAAATGACAAAACACACATAAACGACATAGTTAGTTTCATTAAAAATGACACAAAGTTATGATTTAAAATGACAGACACTTATCCCAAATTAAAAATGGAGAAATGATTTGCCCATTTAAAGGATATAACTTATGTTCTTTTAATAATTTATAACCATGTACTAAGAGTAGTACATAGTTATAATATTGAAATTATACTTTTTTTCTCTCTTAAGATATTGTTTGCTGACGTGAAAAATAAAAAAAAGTACAAATTTAGCATTATAACTATCTACTACCCTTAGTACATGGTTATAAATTGCTAAAATAATATAAATTACACCTTTTAAAAGGACAAACTCTTAACCCATTAAAAATACACAAAAGAATTTGGAAAATAGGAGTGAGTAACGAAACAAGTCTAGCGCTAGATATACTAAGGAGGTATGATTTATGAATCCTTTTGAATTCTTGATTTCAATATTGCTTGTTCTACTCATTTGCAGTTGTTCTAACTTTTCTTCAATGAATCAGTAACTTGTAACATTTGAAGTTATGATTTATGTTAGCTCAAGTTTTATCTCGTCTCTATACTACGCTCAATAATTTCGAGTCACAAAAATAGCGGAGTGAAAAATCAAACATGGTTGTAGTAGAGCTCCATTATTGCTTTTGGAGCAAATATAACAACAACAAATATTAAAAAAAATAAAAATCAATTCTCATAGGCACTTAAATTAAATCCAAACCACCATAACTAGACCATATTGCATCAAACCTTCAACTCGAGCGCCTGAACTAGAAAACCAAACATATATTGAATCTCTGGTCTTTTTTTTTTTTTTGAACAAGGTCTCTGGTCATTTGTTTACCATTTCATAGTAGTAGAACCGCCGTCCACTACAACTTCGTTGTAGTGAGTTGCATGCTAGCACTATCTATTTGTGGAGCACATTTACGGTGCTGGAATATGTATTTCCTTTCTCAGAATGAAAAAAAAAAAATAGAATATGAAATGAAATAATTATAAAGATAAAGATAATATAAATAATTTTTTTTCATATTTGATAAAAAATAAAACTAAACATAGATAATACCGAAAATATTTTTCTACTTGTGACGTCTCATCCATCCTACATGTGACTTGGAACCAATTTTTATATCATAGACCTTGCTCCCAAACCAAGCTATCGACTGTCACCATCTAGTACTATTCATTCATATCGACAACCACACATTTCTATGGACTACCCACGGCATTATTGAGCTTAACTTTTCAACATGTCTAGCCAGCCACTTCATTGCCTTTCCTCTCTCGATCACACTGTTCAAACTCTCATTTTTCCTTTAAGTTGACTATTGAATTGGTTTTGGCCTTTATTTTATTCAATTTGTATGTTTCTTTTTTATTATGATTATTGTTAATTTAAGTTTAATCAATTAATGCTATTAAATGCTGATTGATGCCTTTTATGTGTAATTTTTTTCATTCAGCTTAGGATTTAGATAAAAAAGGAAGATAAATCATTTAATGCTAATTGATATTTATCATTAATTTGAATTATATTTTTTAATAATGGTTGAGAAATTTCTCCATGTGTTTCATATTTAGCGTGAAAGGTTAGGCAAAAACACATGGAACACAATACAATAATAAAAAAAAAACACACACACACATAAGGGTGTAAATGGACTAGGCTGGCCTACAAGTGTCTACGGCCTAGCTTATATTAGGACAGATTTGGCCTATTATAAATAGTCAAATAGAATAGGCTTAGACTTTTAAAAAAGCCTATTTAGAAAGCAGGCCATATGCTTTGTTGTATATGTCGGGCTTATAAGCTTATAGGCCGGCCTATATCATATTATTTATTTTAAATAAAATAAATAAAATTATTATTTTAATAACTTTGAATAATAAAGTAATATTATTTTAATTATTTTTTTATTGTTGAATGTTTAATAGGCTTAAGCAGGCTAACAGGCCTAGGCCAAGACTTGTATTTTTTAAATATAGATCAAGCCAGACTTGTAATATGGGTCTACACATGCTAACAGGCCAGGCCAGACATAAGGTCTTTTTACACAGGCCTGACCTATTTAAGTCAAAGTCTAGCCTAGCCTATTTACACACACACATGGAGCACCAGTTGTTTGAAAGAATAAATTATCAGATAAACGAATTTAGATATTAAACATATTAAAAAGGGAGCCATAAAAAATAATAATGAAAAAAAAAAATCTTTCAATTCACTAATTTTTATTTTATTGTTTGTCTATTTATTTAATGAATCTTTAAAATGAAAAATCATTTACATCTTATAATATAATGTTTCAACCTTTATGAATATCATTTTTTTTTTTTAGAGAAATAAAATTAACTGAGATGACTTGTTAACTCTTTGTTTTTATTCGAGGTCATTTTAACTAGTCATTTTGATTTTTTTCAATTTCATAAATATAAATTAAATTTTTATATATTTTAATAATAAAAGAGGTGGCTGAGCGTAACATCTTATTAACCCCATAAATCAAATATAGGGTTAATTTGACTGTTATAGTCTGATGATCCAAACATTACTTTAAATAATAATAACAGTAACAATGATAGTATAGTAGCAACGTTTTTAATGATAAAAACAAATATTTTTTTTAAATAAAGTCTAAAAAATTAATTTGTTTTTAAGAGGAAACTTAGCCGTGATCATAGGCGGATTCAGGATGAGAATGAGGCAAGTGCCCACCCTTTAAATATAATGCAAAAATATGAAAATATTCTTCTTTTAAAATTCAAGTTTTTTCAATTTAATTTCGGGGTAGGATATTGTAACAATCAATTAGGGTTACTACCAATCTTATTACCAATTAATTTCACCGTTAGATCAATTACGTTGATCCAACGATTATATTTATTTTCATTTTTGTATGGTTACGATTTTTCATAGGAGATCATAACCATACAAAGATGAAAATAAATATAACTGTTGGATCAACATAATCAATCTAATGGTGAAATTAATTGGTAATAACATTAGTAGTAACCCTAGTTGGTTGTTACGATATCCTACTCCTTTAATTTCTCTTCTTCTATTTTATTTTTTCATGAGTTTTTTCTCCTCCACCTTCATTATTCAAACCTAACAGTAGAGAGCTATATTCTAGACCTATCGTTTGCATCTACATATTGATTTATCTCCTCTCAAACCTTAATCTCCGTTATTGGAAGTTGGAACATTTGTTTCTTCCTCCATTATCGGTCCAGTTGAGTCGCAATCCATCCAGTGTCCATCCTTCATTAATTTTCTGGATCTTCCACTCGCCGTGATGACCTGTAGATCTTATAATTTTTTATTTTATTTTAGTTGTGATAGTTTTATAATATGAAACTTGTTAAAATTTATCATAAATTTTATTAAGTAAAAAATAACGTTAAAATTATTTTATTTAAAAGGGTTGGCTTCGTCATAACTACTTGTTAACTCTGTGGCCTTTATTTAGAATTGTATTAGCTCTGATAGCTTGATCTTTTAAAGCGTCCAAACTTAATAATGAATCTTTTAAAATAATCAATCCATGACTTTTAAGAATGACGTAGTTTTGGTCCATTGCACCAGGGATATGTTGGAGTATAATTTTCCTATCAAGCAAAAATATAATTTTTAAAATTTAGTCCTTGTAATTATTTTATTTTTTTCTTTGGGGTAAACAAATATTTTTAAGGTTTATAAATAAATTGCATAATTAACTTAAGGTAATCATTTGTAATGGATGCATTAAGGGTGATGTGGAATTAAATTCACACTTTTGTATGAATCTGCGGATGGATGTACATGACAAGACTCATTAAAAAAAGAAAAAGCAAAGTGAATTGCCAATTCAAAATCTCATTGGGTCAAATACTCGTTCGTCTATATCTCCAAGATGAGTCATATGCTCCCACAATTATAATATCAAAAAGTCACTTCCCATCTGATACGATGTTATGATCTCGTTCTTACATTCATGTCAAATTTCAAGGTTTCGAAGAAAAAAATTAATTCAAGGGAAAAGATACACTACTGGAAAAGTCCCAATTATCAAAGAAAAATAATCCATTGCAATAGTGATGGAATTTTCGACAGAAATTCAATTTGGTAAAAAATAGAGATGAAAAATATTTTTGTCGAAAATAGAGAAGGAGTTTATCGATGGAAAATATTCCGTTGAAAATAATGATTGAAATTTTCGATGGAAAAAAGATTTCGTAGAAATTTTTTACGGAAAACAAATTTCGCCCAAATTTTTTTAATAGAAACTTAATTACATTAAAATTTTCGACGGAAATATTTTTGTCAAAAAATTTGAAAAAAAAAAATCCGCGTGAAACCTCATTAGCTACCCCATGTGCACCCGGTATATTAACATACATATGATAGTAAGCACAACATGTTTAATTAAATAAATGCAGAAACTAATTATTATATTCACGGTTAACCTCGTAATCATTATGTGAATAAACTCTTTTTCTCTTTTCTTATGTATTGCAATTGCACAACTAATTCAATATTAAATCATTGCTCTTCCCAATGTTCACTATCTACCTCTTACATTCAATTATGTGAGGATCCATTTCTATCATAGTCCTAATTATCCGTAAGACATTTTACAAAAATACCTTCATACTTGGCTTATACAATTCATACATGAATAAAATCATATCACCTAGCCTTCTATGGCATAGGCTACCTCACATTTTAACATACTGTTAGAGAATAATAAGCAGCATAATTGAATATGTCATTACATCATGTGACTATAACTATATCAAGGTTCAAATAGCATAACTTATACATGTTCTCTAACAGCTCTAAACGAGCTTATCTCAAAATGGCATAGACAACCTCTATGCGCATCACAAATATAAACATGGCATAATATATCCAATTTCAGATAACAGTCATATGTCTCATAATATGCATCAATTTCTACTTTGGCCTCTTGCCACGATTGCACCAACCTCATCGGTCTCAATACCTGAAATATGGTCTCCACACGAGGTGAGATAACAATCTTAATAAACTAGAGGTCCTCGAAGGACTTTTCCGCCCATAAGTAATGCATCTACACACACACACACACACACACACACACACATATATGGGAAAAACATTTCTCAAGCAGCTTGAGATAAGTTTATCTCCGGCTACCCTAAAACTACGTCGTTTTATTTATTTATTTTCTTATATTAATTGATTCACTTTTGAATGGTTATAATTCTCTTTTTCTCTCTATTCCTTTATCACCACTGATCCATCTTTGTACGATTATGATTTAGTAGCTAGAGATAAGATTATCTCAAGCAGCTTGAGAAACGATAAGTGATGGGACGAAAATTCATGTCCATCTAAGCCCATTTTGATGGCAAAATACCATCTGTTCCCTCATCTGATAAGCAACTTTAGCACTAAAAGTACATGTTTTATATCTTTATCACAAAAACATAGTGGGGAACGGAAGGTGACGTAATCTTTGGAAAATATATAAAAAGGGGAACGGATTTGGAACATTTATTACACCTGCTTCACTCACTCAATCTTTCTGACCACTTTTCAGGAAACGTTGGAAAGAAGTTTCCAATTAAGCACAAGTGGGCAACACTCAACCAAGGAGAAAGGTGCACAGCAGGGAATAAACGGTTCCTATTGGCCGAAAAGGAAAGCAAGGCATGGGGGAAGTCAGAAGGAAAGACAAATCTCAACAAAAACTGTCTCATCCAGCCACGTGCGCCCCTCAAAGCACTATTCACACTGCCTCTTTCATGCAGTCAAGAAACCGACTCCAAAGAATTTACAAGCTTGCCATTCGCTCTTCTACCTATAAATAGGACGTTTCGGCACGAAGACATCCATCAAATTCCTAAGGGATTGAATTCCTTAAGAAGAGATCACTTAGTTTATTTTGTAGTTTTTATTTGTATAGTTTTAACTTTAGTTAAGTGACAACACTTCTTCTTCTTTCTGTATCACCCACTTGAGACTCCTCACAAGCAACAACCATCTTCTCCACTTTTCATTTTATTGTAATCAATTTGTTTTCATTTAAATACAAGTGTTATTTCTCTCATTTCCACTCGTTATCTCTTAACTGAATCTCGGGTCTATGAGACTTCAGTTTGGAATAATTATGTTTAAACTAGTAGCCATGGGTTAAATTATCTGTGGAATGGAAAAACTGCAAAGTTCTTAAAAAGTTATTTTCGAAACTCTTGTATTACAGCTTTTGTGTTTCTCTGGTTAAGTGTGCTATATTCATTGTGTATCTTTGGAAATCGAACACATACTAAGAAAGGATCTTCCATAAGGAAGGGATTTCAGACAGCTTAACCAGAGGGGGAAGGAAGTACTATGGAAACAATATTGCTGGTTGTCTTAGGAATAAGGGACCACTTCGTTCATTTCAAGGTTCTTCATTAAGTACCTGTTGGAGTCAAGGGAGCCATAGGAATATGGAAACTTGTGAGCCATCTAGTCCATAAGCTGAGGAATCAGACGTTGGCAGAAAGGAAACTGGAACAAATACAAAAGTGTTGAGTCTTGAGTAGAGAAAATAATTATTTATGAATGGAGCAGCAGATCCGTTCTTTCTGTTATTATTGTTTTTAAACCATCCACTCAGTTGTCTCTTGACTATTGTTATTACTTTTTGTATTTTTCTTCTTTATTTAATCTTGTATCTATAAAACTCTCATGAATATTGTTGATCCTTCCCTAAACAAGAAGGATAACATACATAACGAAGCGATGAACTGTTTGTTGTCTGATTGAACCTACTGTCCTTGAGGAACGTTGTCAAGACAGTAAGGAACGTTTGACCAAACAGGTCAATTACTAACTTTTCTTTTCATTATTTATAAAACAGTATAAGACACTAATTAGAGTTCTATCCTCGTGGGAACGATAATCTGGGCATAATACTCCCATTTATTACTTGATGCGTGCACTTGAGCACTTGGGTTGAACTAAGAAAACAACTATGTTCTTTCTTAGTGAACTGAGGAACGTTTTCATCATAATACACTTTTCACCCAACTCTCTTTTGAACCCAACAATAAGCTATATATATATATATATATATATATATATATATATATATATATATATATATATATCATACATGTGTGCTATAAATCCTACTAGCCAGATAACAATGTATGTATTACACAACGTCTTGCAACATACCAAGTATAAGGAAACACTTTCTTATACTCTACACTCAGGGGTTACCATCTTGTATGGGATCACATCCATACTTAAGTGTTACCATCTTGTGTGAAAAATACACCATCACATACATATATATATATATATATATGAATGAATCATTAACATATCTAGTTCATAATATACCATATCAAAGAACCATCCTCCCTCGGAGTTTGGTGAAACAAACAGGAGAATAACCCTAAGAACATAAAGATTACTTGTCAAAGCGATGTCCTCCAATATACTCTCAGTATCCAAGAGGCTACAACCACAGCCCCTCATAGTGTCACAACCTATTTCACAAATGTAGAGGCCATTAGCACATGCACTAATCTACCACACCCATTACAATACTTTCCTTGAAGAACAATCCAAAGAAACTAATTTTATTGGCGTATTCAGCACTAAACCATGTTTACCATTTTTAAAACTGGTACTGCAACTTTAGACCATAAACTAGACATCCCAAGCTTTTTAAGGACATATAAGCTTTGATTGGATTTATACATCCCAAGTTACGCCCTTTGCAAACCAACTATTTCAATATGAATTTACAAAAACAGGGTAGTAACTTGAAATTAAAACTAGGGCCAAACCACTCATGAAAAAATTCAAAAAAAATTCAGAATTAAATATCTTTGAGCTAGATTTACATAGGTTCAAGCCTCACTCAATTTAGAGCTCTCAAACTCAAGTTATACCTGTTTTACTACATGTTCCTTCCTAATGAATATGACAGCACCACTGTTTTAACGTTATGGACAATTTAAGCTACTCAAACAATAAAATTGAATTTCGACTTCTTCATAAAAGTTTTAGTTTAGAGTCTTATCTTTTCAAAACACTTAAGAATAGGCCAAACCGATATATGTAACAGTCTTATCTTTTCAAAACACTTAAGAATAGGCCAAACCGATATATGTAACTCTAGATATGGCTGAATTTTCAAAGCAGATTTGAAATTCGTAATAACACTACCCCAAGTACTTTGGGCACAATTTACAGCCCATTAACCATCAAACTAGAATTTGACCCCTTTATGAAAGTTATAGGTATACTTCTAATCTTTTCAAAAAAACTAAAGTATATTCAAATCCAAGGTCTACAACTAAAGATATGAACGAAATATAAACTCTGTTCAATCAGAAAATTAGTGTTACAATTATAAAACCAACCTGTTATCCTTTTTTTATAGCAACAAAGAAACTCCATTATTTTGCTGCAAAAGGGTTGTACAATCATCTCCCAAGGTCATTTTAACACCTAATCAATGTTTCCTCATATCATAAACATATAAATCACCTCAAGAATCAACCTTTAACCTAAATTATGTCATTTATCATGAAAATCTAAAGAAAGTTCATGTCTTTCTTACCAATATGCTTCACCCAAGCAAGAAAAAGTGTTCCGAGCTTTTAACAAGCAGAAAAAGAGACATTTTCCACGCTCAAGCATCGATTTTCATGGCTGACCAGAGAGGGGTACGAATTTGGACTTGTAAAAGTTGGTACTTTCACAACAATATGCTTCAATACAAGAGAAAGAGGTGGCTCAAGCTCTCAATAATGGAGGAGTGTCACTCTCAACACCAAAACCATCAACCAAAACTCCCCAAGATGGGATTTTTCTCTTTCAAAGTTCATATCTCCAAGTGGGTTCCATGGTAGGATAATGTGGAAAGGAGGTAGGTGAGTGTCTTTAATTGTTTCTTGGAGGAGAAGATGAAGAAAGGTGATGTCTTTTGCTTGTTTCATAAGAGGATGAGGGAACCCTAGGAAGAGGAGCAAGGGGCAGCCATGAAAGGGTAGTTATTAGGGTTTGTAAAATACATAAAATTAAGTGAGAAGAGTAGAGACGGTAGGTTTATATCTTATTAGTGAGTACTCACTTAACCTAATGTATAATTACTTACATAACCACTCAATAATCCCCCACTACTCTTAACATAAATATTTTTGTTGTCATTTAACTACATAAAATTTATGGAATCATAATCACAACTTCATTTCTAAGTTTCCGAATAATTTTGCCTACACGCATTTTACCACAAAGTATACAATATTCTCACTTTTTTTTTTACTAAAAGTCATTTAATTTAATTAATTATATTTTTCTTCTAATAATTATCATTTAATTATTATTAAATTTCTAAAATCCCAATTTATTGGTTTGGGTTATTACACGCAAATACTTTAATAATTTTGACAGATTTTTTCGTCAAAATTTGCAACAGAATTTAAAATTTCGTTGAAAATTTCGAAAGAAAAATATCTTTGTTTGAAATTTTGAATAAAAACCCAACGCAAAAATACTTTAAGATTTTTGACAGAATTTAAAATTTTCAACGAAATTTTTTTTTGAAGAAAATTTTGAAAAAAAAAATCCGCGTGAAACCTCATTAGCCAATGGGAATGCGAAAGTACTCATATTTTTTATGGAATTTTTTTTCGTAACAAATTTCGAATAAAAACACAATCCGCGTGAAACCTCATTAGCCAATTTGGATTCGAAAATACTTTAATACTTTCGAAGGAATTTTATATATCAATCCATTTCATTCATCCCCAACGTTTTTCAGAGTTCCAAATAGCTAATGGCACCGCATAGAAGAAAAACCCAGCAGAGAAGAAGCAAACGAAAAGGGGAAGAAATCCACGATGGCAAAGAAGGCACTGCTGGCAGAGAAAAAGTCGACGGCTGGCAAGAAGCTACTGAAAGAGGGTGGTGCTCGGCCAACGAAAAGAAGAAAAAGAGAAACAAGAAGAGGAATGAGCGATGCTTTGATAAGAAAACTTTGGTATTTTTTTTCAATTTTATTTTTTGTTCTGAAGAAAAAGCCATAGTTAGTTTTTGGTATGGTGAAAAAGAGAAACAAGAAAATAAAGCCATAATTTTTTTTTTCAAGTTGCAGTTGTAGAAATAGGGTATGGTCGATCCTTTTGTTGATATGATAAATGGTATGGATTGATGATGTTGCACTTCTATTGTCCGTCAAAATTAGTTCAATAGTTATTTTAGGAATATTTGAATTTTAATTTTTGGATGAACTTTTCGATGGAATTTATTTACGTTGATATTTTCGTTGAAATTCTTGTTAAATTCTGTTGCAAACTATGATGAAACTTTTCAACAAAATTTTTGTTGAAATTTATTAAATAAATATTATATTATGGCTTAATTTTTTTGATGCAAAAATAATGTTTTCGACGGAAAAAAAATCCATCGACTTTAGACAAAGTTTATTTTGACAGAAAAATTCCGTCCAAAATGCATTTTCGACGGAATTTCTATCGTTTGCAACGGAAAAATTTCGTAAAAAATATGGCTATTTCTAGTAGTGATAATTTCTAAGGCCATTTTTTATTTATTTCACATTAAATAATTAATTTTTAATGAACTTACATGTATACAAAATAATTACAAGAAGAAATGGGTAAGATTGAAGAGAAGATAACGGGGACTGGAGACAGGAACATGGCCTCTTTGACTAACTAATGTTGTAAGATTAAGGAGATGATACAGAAACGTAGTAGAGGCAAGCCTGTTCGGCCTATGAAGATCGAAGAAAAGAAAGCTGGAAATTCTGGTAGTTATTAGAAAGATAGAAAGGGGAATGAAAAGAACAAAGGTAAGGACTTGAGAGTCAAGCCTCATAATAACAAGTTCAAGAAGAATTTTAATTAGAGAGGATTGTGTACCGTTGGGATCTATAAGCCCACTATGTTTCCTTTGGGGATAAGTCATTGTATGGATGATACCCTTAGCACAGGTAGAGACCAAGCTAAGAGGCACTGTTCCAAGTATGAAGCAAGCAATCAACAATGGGGTTAGGTGTGAGTATGTGTTACTCAATATAAATGGGCAGAATACCGATACATAAAATACCCTCTTGGTATGCCAATGGGGCTTATTTATAGGGGAAGGTGATGTGAATCTTGTGTGGGTTGGTGAGGAAGGGGTCAACCTTCCTTGGGATCTGCTAAGGGTGGCAGACGCTGCTGGGCGTGGTAGGCGCTGCTATGATAGCAGCGATGCGCCCCCTGTGCCTGGCGGTGTCAGCGTGCGACAAAGGGCAGTTTCCTCTTATGGTATCTGGGGCGGTCACCTTTAGGGGTTGGGGTCCCAAGACTGGACATTTTGGTGTTTCCCCTAGGGAGTGTCGTCGCATTGGGGGTTGGGGGGCTGGCAGTTGGTAGGGCTGACGTGGATAGGGGGTTGAGATTGGGCTTAGACCTTCGGGCTGCTGTGTTGTTGGGCCATCCGGAACAGATTGTAACCACGTTTAATATCATAAAAGATGTCAATAAAACAGTTCTAGAACATGGTACTACACATAACCACCTTATATTTGGGTGCTTTTGTAAAAAGACTCATTGTAGTTTCAATCATAACAATTAACCCCCTTATACTAAAAAAATATAACAATTAAACACATTTGATAATTTGAATACAGAAATACCCTTATCTTCGGATGATTATCGCTTTGGTCACCATCCGCTAGCACCTCCGCCCGCCAACCCAGGAAGCTTTCCCTCCAATCATGTTTGTCAGCGAGGCCAAGACCTTGTAGGAGCGTATGTGTAACACCCCGTATATATCTGGTAATGTTATTAAGCAACGCTTAATTAAAAATGCGGAATATCTTTTTCTTTTCAATTATGATGTCATTATCATTACCAACTTGCTTATTAATCAATTAATAAAACATCGCCTGTATGTAGTTGCAATAAAACAACAAACTGAAATACCTCATAACATAGACAATAAAAGTGTGTCTCTAGAAATCACGGGACTACCACAAGTAGGCCGGACCAACTAGCAGGTTATACAACTCCAATCTAAAAGTACAAACAGAAAGTGTCATGGACAATCCCCATGCTCACTCAAATAAGACAACAAAGCCCAACATCAGTCTCAACATAAACAACAATATCTCAAAGCGGGAAACATAAACAGCATCTAATACAGTCATGCTAGCATAAAAGCAGTGACAACATAATTAGCTAAGCTCTGGCCTCCTGCCGCCCGAGGCATCAGCCCCCATACTACCTGATCCTGAAATAAGCATTCCCCAAACGTGGGGTAAGATCTCTAAACTAGAAATCTCAGTAAGACAATGAGTCCTCAATGATCTTCCACCCCAAGCTCACTTACATGTGCAATATAAGTTCAAAAGAAGTTTATCATCATCAGTTCTAAAATAGTGCAATGCAGCAGATAATCATGTCATGTGTGTCAATTCTATTCTACTGGCCAGAGAAATGCAGGATTTATATACGCCAAATACCCACACATAGTGCAAGACGCCACTTGCATCCACCCCGGATCACCGTCTTGTATGACGCTGCATACCCAAGAATGCAGAAATTCGAGCCAACTTCTGCATAATCCCAAATTTAAGGGTCCAAACGCGATTGGGAGTCCAATGACTCCCTAAACAGATATAACCCAACATGTTATGAACCCAGAAACACATTCTTTTACTCAAATGGTTAAAGTTCCTCTTTTTAATATATTAAACAAGCTTTAGGCCTCAAAAT
This sequence comes from Gastrolobium bilobum, assembly GCF_033153095.1. NCBI lineage: Eukaryota > Viridiplantae > Streptophyta > Magnoliopsida > Fabales > Fabaceae > Gastrolobium > Gastrolobium bilobum. Next base: position 94,166 of record NW_026895795.1, on the reverse strand, counting down.
GAAACTTAGAGTGATCATGGCTCACCTCAAGAGCTCAAAACTTCGAAAATGAAGCAGAAAGGAAGCCTCCAATGCAACTCCAAGGTTCTGACTTCACAAGGCTACGAAAATATACTTCAAGCTAGTCCCTTTGTGCCAAGAGGTGGCTTCTTGAAGCTCAAGAAGCCAAGTGCAAGCCCCACTCACACAAACTCAGACTATACAACCCCTAACACTCTCAACCAACTGCAAGCATATCCTCGGAAATGCTTCACAACTCACCACCAAGGTTACCCCACACACACCCAAGTGTTTGAGTGGCAAAAACAAGGAGAAAGGTGACACATTTGGCTCACAAGAGGAAGGGAGATGAAGGTGGCAATGGGAGGCACAAGGCTGAAGAGAAATCAGAAAACTCACGTAGGCAGCCTCCAATATGGCCTAGGGTTTAGTGCCATTAAGCATATAAAGGCGGTTAAGTCACTAACACACAGTATTAGCTTTAATTGCTACGCTTAGCATTTTAATCCCAAACTTTGGATTCTTAACCTACTCAATTTTACAAGAATTTTCATATTTTTATTATATTTTTCTACGCACCTTCCTGGTACGCGCTTCTTTGGACTCGAAACTCGTTTTACAAGTCCTACATATTATTCTAGTAATTATCATGCACTTACTTTAATTTTCCGGGATACTTTTTCGGTATGCATTTATACCGACTAGCGGAACCGGTATCTGCACTTTTCTTCCGAAAAGCGACTTTCAACATTCTTACTCACTAATTATAATTATTAAAGCCTCATAATAATTATTAGGGTCAATTATGGAATCATTTCTTAATTTTTCATAATTAATTAATTAAATTCCTAAATTAGCGGTGCGGGTTCTTACATTCACCCCACCTTTTTAGGATTTTGTCCTCAAAATCAGAATATACCTGTCTCGAAACTCGGGATACTGCCGGAGAAGCTCATCCTCTCGCTCCCAGGTACACTCCTCAGGAGTTCTTCCAGACCATTTCACTTTGACCATCGGAATGATCTTGCTCCTCAGCTGCTTCTCGCCACGATCGAGAATCTTGAGTGGTCCGACGGGAGTATTTAAGTTCTTCTGAACCCCCACATCATCCGGTTAGACCACGTGCGAAGGGTCTGCTACGTACTTGCGAAGTTGAGACACGTGAAACACGTCGTGAATGTTGGCCAAGTTCGGAGGCAAGGCAAGCCGGTAGGCAACAGGTCCTACTCTACCAAGAATCTGGTATGGCCCAATAAACCGCGGGCTCAACTTCCTTACTCCGAGTGCCCGTCCAACACCCGTGACAGGTGATAGTCTCACAAACACGTGCTCACCTTCACTGAACTCCAGTGGACAATGCTTGACATCGTAGTAACTCTTTTGGCGATTTTGCGCCTGCTTCAGCTTTTCCCTGATCATCTGGATCTGCTGGGTAGTGTCTTGGACAAAGTCCAAGCCAAACAACTCTATATCTCCAACCTCAGACCAGCAGGTGGGTGTACGACACCTCCTACCGTACAACGCCTCAAAGGGTGTCATGCCCAGGCTAGCATGGAAACTGTTGCTATACGAAAACTCTACCAATGGAAGGTACCTATCCCATGTCGAGCCCTGCTCCAACGTGCAAGCCCGCAACATGTCCTCCAAGGTCTGGATAGTCCGCTCAGTCTGTCCATCAGTCTGAGGGTGATAGGCGGTACTCAATCTCAACTGCGTACCAAAAGCTCCCTGCAGCGCCTCCCAGAACCGAGATGTGAACTTCGGGTCCCTATCACTGATGATACTCACGGGCACCCCGTGAAGCCTCACAATCTCGCGAACATACAGTTTGGCAAACTGCTCTGTAGTGAAGCTCACCTTCACTGGGAGAAAATGGGCAGACTTCGTCAGTCTGTCCACAATGACCTATATCGAGTCACAGCCAACCTGAGTCTTCGGCAAACCCACAACGAAGTCCATGGAAATGCTCTCCCATTTCCACTCTGGAATCTCAAGAGGTTGAAGTTTACCAGACGGCTTCTGGTGCTCAATCTTCACTTTCTGACAAATCAAACACTTGGGCACAAACACCGCTATGTCCTTCTTCATTCCTGGCCACCAGAAATTCCTTTTCAAGTCTTGATACATCTTAGTAGCACCGGGATGAACAAAAAACTGGCCCTTATGGCCCTCAGCCATAACCTCTTCGGTCAGCGGACCTCAAGGAATCACGATCCTCTACTGGAACAAAAGAAGTCCATCATCATTCCACGACACACCGGCCTGGTTCTTCACGTATTCTAGGCACTCTCTCTGAACTTGCGCCTCTTTGATCTTTTCAAGTAGCTCATTCACAACATCTGTTGCTTCCAGTTCGAGAAGTACTCCCTCACGCGGAGCGGTCACTGCCAGGTTTCGGAACTTCTCAACAACATCAAAGTTACCAAGTAACAAACTGGATGAGCTCCCGGGTTTTCGGCTCAAAGCATCAGCTACCACTTTGGCCTTGCCAGGATGGTACTTCAACTCAAAGTCGTAATCCTTTATAAACTCCATCCATCTTCTATGCCTCATGTTCAGCTCCTTCTGGTCGAAGAGATACTTCAAACTCTTGTGGTCACTGAACACCACAAACCTCAAACCAAACAGGTAATGCCTTTAAATCTTGAAAGCAAAAATGATCGCAACCAACTCCAAATCGTGAGTCGGGTAGTTCTCCTCATGAGGCTTCAACTGCCTTGAAGCAAAAGCAACAGCTCTACCAGACTACATCAGCACACAGCCCAGCCCCTTTCCAGAAGCATCACAGCAAAGCTCAAACTGCTCCTCAGGATCAGGAAGGACCAACACAGGTGAAGTAGTCAATCTCTCCTTCAATTCCTGAAAGCAATCCTCACACTCGTGAGTCCACACAAATGGAGTCTCGTTTCGGGTAAGGCGAGTCAGAGGGAGAACCATCGTGGAAAAACCCTTGATAAACCTCTGATAGTAACCTGCCAAACCTAAGAAGCTCTTCACCTTCGTGGCTGTCTTGGGCCTCTCCCAATCCAGCACGGCCTCGATCTTGTTGGGATCCACTGCAACTCCATCAGCTGAAATCACATGCCCCAAAAACTTGACTGATTTGAGCCAAAACTCACACTTAGAAGGCTTTGCATAAAGCTTTTTCTCCTTCAGCACTTGCAGAACTATCCTTAGATGCTCCGCATGCTCCTCCTCAGTCTTGGAGTAGATCAGAATATTATCAATGAAGACAATCACAAACTGATCCAGATACGGCTGGAAAATCCTGTTCATGTAATCCATGAACACTGTCGGTGCATTGGTGAGTCCAAACGGGATCACCAAATACTCAAAGTGACCGTATCTCGAACGAAACGCGGTCTTCGGGACATCCTCCGGCTTCACCCGAATCTGATGGTATCCGGACCATAGATCAATCTTGGAATACACGCAAGCACCCCTGAGCTGATCCAACAGATCATCAATCCGAGGAAGGGGATACTTGTTCTTGATCGTCACCTTATTCAACTGCCGGTAGTCGGTGCACAATCTCATTGTCCCGTCCTTCTTCTTCACAAAGATGACCAGTGCTCCCCAAGGAGACACACTCGGCCGGATGAAATATTTTTCCGAAAGATCCTCAATATACTTCTTAAGCTCAGCCAACTCCGGTGGCAACATCCAATATGGAGCTAAAGAAATCGGCCCCACACCCGGCAACAAGTCAATGGAGAACTTTATCTCCCGCTGTGGTGGAAACTCAGAGATCTCCTCAGGAAACACCTCCAGGAACTCCCCCACCACAGGAATGCCAGTGATATCCTCCTGTGTCCCACTCACCAAACCACCCAACAAGACATATCCCAATGCCCCTGCTCGCAAAGCTCTCCTGGCCTGCAGCAATGAAATGTATGGCGAGGAACTAGCTGTGGAATCACACGGAGACATCACCACGCGCTTTGCACAGCAATCAATCATTGCACAGTTTCTAGACAACCAATCCATGCCCAGAATAATCTCAAGGTTAGCCATCGGCAATCCTATCAGATCTGCCGAGAACTCACGGCCGTCCAACTGAAACGCTATATCGCGATGTACAGTGGTAGAATCACATATTTCTTCGGTGGCGGTAGTCACCCGTAACGGTGGAGAAAGCACAGACATGGACAACTCAAGCCCCAAAGCAATCGGGGTAGCAACAAACGAATGCGTAGCCCCGGAATCAAACAATGCATCAACAACAATACCACCAATAGACACAGTACCTCTAACGAGGTTCAGAGCACGGTCCGACTGCTGCCTATCCAAGGTGTATACACGCCCAACAGAATGTGGCACTGCAGGTGCCGAAGTAGAAGCCATCGGAACCATCTGCAAAGAAACTGCCTGAACAGCTGCAGCTCTCGCCGTCGACGACGGACAGTCTCTAGAGAAGTGGCCCTCCTTGCCACACAGGAAGCAAACCAACTGCCCCGAAGCACAACGTCCCACATGCTTCTTTCCATATCCCGAACATCTCGGAGTGGAAGGAGGCCTAGCAGAACTCCCTTGCTGTGAAGCAGCCCTCTTGAACTGACCAGGCGCCTGCCTAGTCGCCAACTGTTTACCCTTGCCCTTCCCGGCAAACCTCTTGTCCTTCCAGGACGTAGGAGCAGGAGTGAAATCAACAGTCCCCTTGGTCTCGTCGACCTTGTCCCTCTTGACCTTGCTCTCTATGCAGACATCTTCAATGTCCTTACACTGCTGAACCAGTGTACCAAAGTCCCTCGAAGCAGCTCCAGCAATATGCTCAGCAATCACCTCACTAAGTTCTCTGCGGAACTTAGCGGCCAGAAACAACGGAGTAGGAGGAACCATCTGCAAGTGCGCAAACTTCACTAACTCATTAAACTTGGCCAGGTACTCGTCAACAGACATCGAGCCCTGGACCAATCTATCAAATTCCCCCTGCTTCCTCTCCTGCGCATCGTAGGGAAAGTATCTGCCCAAGAAGCATTCCTCAAAGAATGGCCATGTCAAAACACGACCCTGCATCTCATAAGCACGAGAGGTGTTCGTCCACCACTCATGGGCATCGCCCTCCAGCATGTAAGTCGAGAACATCAGCTTCTGTGGGTCTGTACACTGCATGACCCGAAATATCTTGTCCAGCGACTCCAGCCATCTTGCAGCAGCAATAAGATCCAAAGACCCCTCAAACCCAGGTGGCTTATGCTTCCTGAAAGCATTCAGCCGGCGATCTATCACATCACGATCCTCAGCAGGCTCTACAAGAGTCTCCCTCGTCTCAGCGACATGAGCAGCACTGCCAATGTGACTCAGGCTCTCATCCTGAACACTAGATGGAGGCGGCGGTGGCGGTGGCGGTGGTGCCTGGCCTACAGCAGGACTAGCCCTCATCTCCTCCAACATGACTCTCATCATCGTCATGTTCGTCATCCTGTTCGCCTCGAGGACATCCTCAGTGGTCCTCCGGTTCGCTTCACGAACTTCTTCTGCGGCTATCCGGTTCGCCTCGCGAATAGCATCCATCATTGCTGCGTTGACCAATCTAGTGGCCTCCTGATCGGCTAACCTAGTCGCCTGCATCTCAGCCTATGCAGTCAAGATAGGATCGGGTTGATCCTCGAAAGTCTCTCGTGTTCTCCCGGACCTTACCATGACTCTACACAAGTTACACAAATTATGAGTTGATCTGGCCCACGCAATGCGATTACATATGCATTATCATAATAAAATTTGACGGAGTAAACACACAGGACAGACACAACCAAACATCCTAACTATTGCAATACATACAGGCTTTTCTCTCGAACCATTAGGCAGCCTTGGGATATGCCTTCCTTATTCAAGGTGGAATACAAATTACAGAGGTAGCATAAAGGAATTGATTTTGGGATAAAAAAAATTAAGTTTGTGACGATGATGAAAATGTGAATATGGGTATTGTTTGTTTAGCGAGGAAGGGTTATAAGCTTCACGGTAATGGCTTTAAAGAAGAAATTGTCTATATGGCAAAGGAACTTCCAAACAAATCCATTGGTTTTAAGAATCTGGGATTAGAATCATAAAATTAATAACAAGTTAACTTGAAAAATAAGAAAATTTGAGTTGTGGTTGCATTTCTAGTTGGAAATGTTAAATTATCAGTTAGGAAAAAAAAGATCAAGAATCAAGATGAAGGATAAGGTAGAATAAATAATCAATAAAACCCTTTTTTCATCCAAATGATTCCTGTAACACCCCGTATATATCTGGTAATGTTATCATACTATCGTGTTAAGTAGCGCTTAATTAAAAATGCGGAATATCTTTTTCTTTTCAATTATGATGTCATTATCATTACCAACTTGCTTATTAATCAATTAATAAAACATCGCTTGTATGTAGTTGCAATAAAACAACTAACTGAAATACCTCATAACATAGATAATAAAAGTGTGTCTCTAGGAATCACAAGACTACCACAAGTAGACCGGACCAACTAGCAGGTTATACATCTCCAATCCAAAAGTACTAACATAAAGTGTCATGGACAATACCCATGCTCACTCAAATAAGGCAAAAAGCCCAACATCAGTCTCAACAACAACATAATCATAAATAGCGAAAAACATAAACAACATCCAAATCCAGTCATGGCAGCAATACAGCATAAAGTCATAATCAGCTAAGCTCTGGCCTCTTGCCGCCAGAGGCATCAGTCACCATACTACCTGAACCTGAAATAAGCATTCCCCAAACGTGGGGTGAGATCTCTAAACAAGAAATCTCAGTAAGACAAGGGGTCCTCAAGGATCTTCCACCCCAAGCTCACTTACATGTGCAATATAAGTTTAAAAGCAGTTCATCAATATCATTTCTAAAACAGTGCAATGCAGCAGATAATCATGTCATGTGTGCCAATTCTATTCTACTGGCCAGAAAAATGCAGGATTTATATATGCCAAATACCCACACATAGTGCAAGACACCATATTGTATGACGCCACATACTCAGGCTTACCGTCAAGATGAAACAACACATGCATATTAAAAGCCATTACACATAAAGCTCAACAGCATTTCATATATCAAAAGCATGTAACACAGCATGCATATAACCATACCCCCATGGGACATGGTGGAACCACAACATGGCTAAACCGAGGACACGAAAGCTTACCTTGCAAGCTAACTATCCAATGCCAAGAGTCCACACAAGCTCATGGCCCACAAACATCACAATCACAATCTGCCCATGCCATAATTAATCATAAATAATCATAGCTCAGATTACACTAAGTGATTAAGTCTTTCTTACTCATTTTAACTCATTACATGCTGTTTCTGCAGGAAGTATTCGAATACTCCACGAGTAGTATTCGAATACTCCACGAGTAGTATTCGAATACTCCAGCTCTCCAGAAAGTATTTGATTACTTTCACTTAAGTATTCGAATACTCACCAGTATCCGAATACTTAACCCCCCAGTATCCGAATACCTCAGTATCCGAATACTAAACTTTACTGTATTAGAATACTTTCCAGTATTCGAATACTTCTTCAAAGGTAACCGAATACTTTTTTTCCCAGAAAAGTATCCCAATACTCCAGCAAGAGTATTCGACTACCTGATGAACAAGTATTCGAATACTACACGAAAAGTATTTGAATACTTCTTCAACAGAATGCAGAAATTCGAGCCAACTTTTTCATAATCCCAAATTTAAAGGTCCAAATGCGATTGGGAGTCCAATGACTCCCTAAACAGATAACCACCAACAAGTTATGAACCCAAAAACACATTCTTTTAATCAAATGGTTAAAGTTCCTCTTTTTAATAGATTAAACACGCTTTAGGCCTCAAAATGACACTTAGGTGATCATGGCTCACCTCAAGAGCTCAAAACTTCGAAAATGAAGCAGAAAGGAAGCCTCCAATGCAACTCCAAGGTTCTGACTTCACAAGGCTACGAACATATACTTCAAGCTAGTCCCTTTGTGCCAAAAGGTGGCTTCTTGAAGCTCAAGAAGCCAAGAGCAAGCCCCACACACACAAACTCAGACTATACAGCCCCTAACACTCTCAACCAACAGCAAGCATATCCTCAGAAATGCTTCACAACTCACCACCAAGGTTACCCCACACACACCCAAGTGTTTAAGTGGCAAAAACAAGGAGAAAGGTGACACCTTTGGCTCACAAGAGGAAGGGAGATAAAGGTGGCAATGTGAGGCACAAGGCTGGAGAGAAATCAGAAAACTAACGTAGGCAGCCTCCAACATGGCCTAGGGTTTAGTGCCATTAAGCATATATAGGCGGTTAAGTCACTAACACACAGTATTAGCTTTAATTGCTACGCTTAGTATTTTAATCCCAAACTTTGGATTCTTAACCTACTCAATTTTACAAGAATTGAAATATTTTTATTATATTTTTCTGAGCACCTTTCCGGTACGCGCTTTTCATAGCCAGTACCAGTTTCTGGCACCAGTTCTCATCATTTGGACTCGAAACTCGTTTTACAAGTCCTACATATTATTCTAGTAATTATCATGCACTTAGTTAATTTTCCGGGATACTTTTTTGGTACGCATTTATACCAACTAGCGGAACTGGTATCTGCACTTTTCTTCCGAAAAGCGACTTTCAGCATTCTTACTTACTAATTATAATTATTAAAGCCTCATAATAATTATTAGGGTCAATTATGGAATCATTTCCTAATTTTGCATAATTAATTAATTAAATTCCTAAATTAGCTGTGCGGGTTCTTACAATTCTGGAGGCGAAATCGGAATTAACACCGGAGGAAGCTGACAACCTGAGGAGGAGTACAAAGAAATATAAGGGCGGAGATGACACTTTCAGTCACTAGCATACAATGGTCCCTCGCGAGGAATAATGGATGGAGAAGCATATTTCATTCAAGGAGATGTTGATGCGGCATAATGGGGAATATGGGATGAATGATGCAGAAGAAGAAGAAGCGGCTAGGGAGGCAGAAGATGAGCCACAAGAATATCAGCCTGATTCAAACGAAAACCCCCAATCGGAGGTGTTTCGAGAAATGGACAAGGATGGCAAAATCAACTTCAAGCTATCGAATGAATTCAAGAAGAAGGCTTGGAGGCCATGGAGGAAATCAATATTTGTGAAATTATTGGGAAAGAAGCTAGCTTTGCCAGTTATGAAGAAGAGGCGTGAGAACCTTTGGGCGAGGGAGGGCCAGATATATGTCACAGATGTTGAAAACGGGGTTTTTTTGGTAAGATTTGTGGACCAGAAGGATATGGATTATGCACTTACTGCAGGTCCTTGGGTTCTATTCGATCATTACCTGACGATTAGGTCCTGAGAACCAGATTTTTAGCCTTTCTCTGCTTCGATAGGTAGAATCATGGCGTGAGTAAGGTTACCTGGGTTTCCGGTTGAGTATGTGAATACTGAGCTATTGAGAGAAGTAGGGAATTGGTTGGGCAAATTCATTAAAGTTGATGCAGCCACAACATCTCTTGCTAGAGGAAAGTTTTCTCGAATTTGTGTGGAATTGGATTTGAGCAATCCTCTACAAGCAGAATACAAAATTGATGGGAGGTTAAAGAAGGTAGAATACGAGGGTCTTTATTTAGAGTGTTTTTGTTGTGGGAAATATGGTCATCGATCAGAGAGCTGCCCCAATAAGATGTCCCAAGCAATTATTCTGCTAGAAGAAAAACAGGATAAACAAGGTAGTGAAGGAAACTCTATTAAGATCCCTGAAAGTCAGAAGGAAAAGGAGGAAGAAAAATATGGGCCTTGGATGTTAGTTAATAAAAATATGAAGTCTAACAGAGGTGGATCAAAGGACAAAGACCATCTGTCTACCAGTAAAGAAAAGGTTGTTAGCAAGTCAAAATTTCATGTTCTGGTGCATGAGGAGGAGAAGCAAGAGGGGCTGGAGAAAATAGAAGGGGAGGACATGAATCATTCTCAGGTGGTGATTAGGAGTGGTCGAGTGGAGGAGGTGAAATGGGATAGAATGAGGAGGAGAAGTAAATCGCTTGTTCAGTTCATTGAAATAGACAATGCTTATATAGTAGCGGGTGATCCAAGAGTGGGAGAGGGCAGTAGTAAAGAACACAATGTGAGTACAAGAAGAAACTTACCAGTGGCGGAAAAGACTATTCAAGACACAAACTTGGAGGCTAACAAGATGTTAGTAGATGAGGTACCCCAACTGGAGGAAAAAGATGCGGTTTCCAGAGAAAGCAATGAATCAGATATCCATACAGAGATCCCTTCAACCAAGATGGTTCCTTAACTCTGATTGTGGACAAGAACTCTTTCCATAGTAACCAGAGGTCGGACCAGACTATACATCCAGCTCATAATCCACCTGACAATTCTTTAACTGGAAGGAGGAAGTAAGGAGGAAATGAAAAAAAGAGTGTCATTGCTCAGACAAACCTGTCTACTGGGTCAGCTGATAAGAGGAAGCAGGTAGGCCTGAAACCTGTATCTTCTTTTTCTGTGATATAATGTCTTGTCTTTTTTGGAATGTGAGGGGAGCTGCCAAAAAAGATATGTGGCATGCTCTCAAGTTATTAATTAGAAAATATAATATAGGCTTGACTATTTTGTTGTAACCTAGAACTAATAACTGTCTGAAACTTATGAAATTTGTTGGGTTTGATGGTCATTGGGTTGAAGAAGCTCGTGGTTTTTCTGGTGGCATTTGGGTGTTATGGTCTTCTAGTTTTTTCAAATTGACTTTTTGGATCAATCTAACCAGTATATTCATATGAAAATCAAGGACCAGGGTCAGAATATGTTTTTGTGTACAGCTGTGTATGCTAGTCCCCGTGAAGTTGAGCGTAATCAGTTATGGAGTGATTTACGTAATATCAGTAGCTCTTGCTCTAAACCTTGGATCATGGGAGGGGATTTCAATGAAATTGCCAGAACATATGAGAAGAAGGGGGTATACCTCCAGATCCTAAGAAATGTGAGCTGTTTAGTAATGTTTTGGATGACTGCAATGTGGCTGATTTGGGTTATACAGGGTCTCCTTTTACTTGGCAAGGTCCTAAATGAGGGCACTTAGATAGAATCTTTAAAAGGCTGGATAGAGTTGTGGCTAATTTGGATTGGCGTCTGAAATATGAAGGGGCTAAAGTCATCAATCTTCCTAGGATTCAATCTGACCATAATCCTATTCTATTGAATTTCTATGAAAACAGTTCTGATGTATCTAAAAGGCCTTTCAGATTTGTGTCCGCTTGGCAGGAGCATCCTGGATTTAACTGTTTAATGGAATCAGCCTGGTTAAGAGATTTTGATGTCCCATATATGTTGCAAAGATTTATACCGGCTGCTAAGGAGTGGAATAGGAAGATTTTTAGGAAAAAAATAAGTTGTTGAAGCGATTGGATTATATTCAGCTTCAAAGGGCTAGAGCTGATTCAAACTGGTGGCATAAATTAGAGGATAGTTGTCAGAAAGAGCTGGGAAAGATTTTAGATGATGAAGAACAGTTGTGGTTTCAAAAATCTAGGCAACAATGGATTCAAAATGGGGATCGAAATACGATATTCTACCATCTTTCTACAATTGTCTGTAGAAATGGTAATAAGATTTCCAGGCTGAAAGATGACTCTAACAGGTGGATTTCTAATCCCAAGGAGCTTATGCAGTTAGCTTGTAATTTTTATCAGAATCTTTTTAATGAGGACACTCCTCATAGGCGTTGGCTTGACTCTGAGAATTTATGGCCTCAATTATCTGAGACTGAAAGGCTTGATCTTACTAGAATCCCTTCAAAGCAAGAAATTAGACATGCCATGTTTGATATGGGTCCTCTTAAAGCACCTGGTATATATGGGTTCCCTGCTGTATTTTTTCAAAATAATTGGAATTTTGTTCATGACCAAATTTTTAGTTTGATTGAGAATGTCTGGAGTTATCCTGATCTGATTTCGACTTTTAATTCAACTTTGCTGGTGCTTATTCCAAAGCATAATAGTCCCTCTCATATCTCTCAATTTAGGCCTATATCTCTTTATCCTGTTATCTACAAATTGATTAGCAAGATAATTGTCATGAGATTGAAGCCTATTATGATGAAAATGATATCTCCGGTTCAAGCGAGTTTTGTCTCTCAGAGACACATTCAAGACAACATTATTGTGGTGCAGGAACTCATCCATACAATGCATTGCATGAGGGGTAAGAAGTATTTTATGGCAATCAAAGTGGATTTAGAAAAAGCATACGACAGGATTAATTGGAATTTTTTGAAGCTGGTTATGCAAGAAATGAAGCTGCCTCCTGATCTGATTGATATCATAACAAAGTCAATATCTTCTTCTAAAATCAACATTTTGTGGAATGGCAGCATTACAGAAGAGTTTCAACCTTCTAGAGGTATTCGTCAAGGGGACCCTTTATCCCCTTATCTGTTTGTTATGGCAATGGAAAAATTGTCTCATATAATAAACACATCGGTTCATGGAAATTTATGGAAGCCTATTACAGTTGGTAAGGAGGGTCCAAAGATTTCTCATCTTATGTTTGCAGATGACTTAATGCTCTTCGCAGAAGCTAGCATGGAGCAATTACAAACTATTTTAAAATGCTTAGAGCTGTTTGGGGAGATATCTGGTCAAAAAGTTAGTGAGACAAAGACAACTATTTTCTTTTCAAAGAATACTCCAGAGGAAATTGCTTTAAATATTTTTGAAGCTGCTGGTTTTGAAAGAGTTAGAAATGTGGGGCGTTATCTTGGGGCCTGGATGCAGCATGGTAGAGTCACAAAGGATTCTTATGCAGCTATTGTGGATAAAATGAAAGATAAGCTTACAGGTTGGCAGTCTAAATGCTTATCACAAGCTGGCAGAGTCACTTTATCTCAGTCTGTGTTGGCTGCCATCCCCTATTTCAAATGCAATGTGGTAGGCTGCCTAAGAATGTTTGTATGGAGATTGAGAGGATTCAAATTAGGTTTATTTTGGGGGATACAGAAAGTCAAAGACATATGCATCTTATTAATTGGGATACCATCACAAAGCCTAAGTTGAAGGGAGGTCTGGGATTAAAAAAAATAGAGTTCATGAATGATGCTTTTATGGCTAAGTTAGCCTGGGCTGTCTATTCTCAACCCCAAGCTTTATGGGTGCAAGTGTTAAGAGCTAAATATGCTCACAATAGAGAGGGGACTGATAACTTTGGATCCAATTCAGGAGATTCAAGATGCTGGAATTATATATGCTCAGCATGGAAAAAATTGGAAAAAATCTTGGTGTGGGAAATCAGAGATGGTGCTACTATTTTGTTTTGGAAGGATAATTGGATGTACAACATAGGTAGGCTTTTGGATCAGTCTTTAAGTCCGATTCCTTGGGAAGAAGTGAACAAAAAAGTGTGTCAGTATGTGGATGAATCTGGTCACTGGAATTTGGAGGGGCCTGCTACTTGGCTGTCTAATGAAGTTAACAATTGTATAAAAAGTTATCTGCCCTCTGCCACCAATGATGGAGTGGATCGGCTATCTTGGCATTTTCCTGGGCATCCACGGCTGTCTGTTAAAGGTATCTATGAAGCTTCCTCTGATTTGGATAGTAATCATAGCAGTCCAACAAACCTTTGGAAGTTGATTTGGAGCTGGAGGGGTCCCTAAAGAATTAAATTTTTCTTATGGAAAGTTGGTCATGGGCGGCTGCCTACCAAAAATTTAACTTGTAGGTTTCAAATAAGGGATGCTCTATGTCCTGTTTGTGAAAATGAAGAAGAAGATTTGCTACATGTATTGAGAGATTGCAAATTTATTAAGGAGGTTTGGCTTAAACTTATTCCTTCTGTCATGTCTGAGTGGTTTTTTTCTACTAGTTTGCATGATTGGTTAGTGAATAATTTGAGTCAAAAAATGAAAGGCCCTTTTAGTATTCCCTGGACAATAAGTTTTGCTTTAACAGTTTGGTTGTCTTGGAATTGGAGGAATGGGAAAGTGCATGATTCGAATGTGATAGGCAATAATTATAAGATTGAGGGGATTAAAACCAAAGCTGTGGAAATTTTCAATGATATATACATGAAAGATACCTCTGTTGTTAATAATCTTTATTCGGAAGCTTTGATTTCTTGGATTCCTCCTGAAAATGGGTGGGTTAAGCTTAATACTGATGGTGCTTCGAAAGGGAACCCGGGTAGAGCAGCTTGTGGAGGAATTCTTCGTGGTTCAGAAGGTCAATGGTTAGATGCTTTTTCTTACAGAGTGGGCTTCTGTAATGCAATAACAACGGAGTTATGGGGAATTCTTAAAGGTTTGCAGTTGGCGTGGGAAGGAGGTTGGAGAAAGTAATTCTTGAAAGTGATTCGTTATCTGCTATCACTTTGCTCACCAAGGTTGGTGATGCATCCTGTGAGTCACATCTTGTGGCTCGAATACGGGAATGGATTGCTAGGAGGTTGACGGTTCATCTAGCTCATACTTACAGGGAAGGAAACATTTGTGCGGACTGGTTGACAAATTTTCTACTGGAACATACGGATCAAGAGGAGTATATGACTTTCCATTCTCCTCCTCAAGGAATTAGATGGCTCTTCTTTTCTGATTTCAGTTCTGTTTTTAGATCTAGGAGTATTCCTGTTTATGTTTTGAGATAGTTTGTTTCTGCTTTTGTGGGCTTGATGCCTTCTTGTTTACCAAAAAAAAAAGTAGTTATTATTTTTTTTTTTTGGAGGACAGTAGTTATTTTCTATTTGGTTTGAACATTATAAATTAACATAATTACTACAATTATAAGTTAACGTAATTACATTTCTATAATCAAATAATGACATACAAGTAATGTTTAATGGCAACCAATGTCAACATATAAATATATTAATACCTATTTTTATTACACCATCTTATATCAAAGTTAACATGCCTAATATCATATATATACATGCATACTAGGATACACACCATTAATATTATTATTATTAATTTTTTTATTAATATATTTTCCCCAAGTCTCTATGTAATATCAAGTTAATTAACTTATGCATCACAACTCGAGGTTTTGATCCGGATAAATTATAACATTTTTTAGGCTTTAGCAGATTAACAAAGGAAAAGGTATAAGATTTTTTTTAAAGTGCTTTGTATACCTAATCTATTAATTTTGGTTACATTAATTACAATTATAAAATAAAATAAAAAATATTTAAGTTTAAAATTGTAAGGGAGATATGGATATGTATATTCATGTATAATCTAAACAACATAGATTTAAAGAGAAAAATATTTAAAAATATTAATTAAGTCAAGAATTTGAATCTAAAATTTAAAAGAGTAGCTAATTAAGACATCTGACATCCTTGTAGGGAAAATACACTAAGAATATTACACTAATCTTCAAAGAATGTACTCTAATTTAACTTATGGGGATAAATACTCATAGTCACTAATTTTTTGTTATTTATGTATTATTATATAATTAAGTACAAAAATTTAATTTTATTCTTATATCTTATATATATTAAGCTTTTTGAAAACTTGTACAATATGAAAAGTACATCATAAAAGAAGAACAAGTGACCCAAAATGAAAGAAAGCGAAATAATATATACATATAATAATAATGGATTCTGAAAGGGTTATTGAGATAATATAATAATATCATATAAAGAAAGAGATAATTGTCAATAAGAGTTGCACAATTAGTCAAACCTTTCACTTAGTATGAGAGTTGAACATGTGAATGTGCGAGTATATATTCGATCTTTCCAGTATCATCTTTAAGAGGAGTTTAAAACCTTAATCTTAGACTTGCTTCGAATAAGATTGCCTTTTGAAAGATATCTATGGTTTATCCAAAATTAAAAATTAGTCAAACCTTCTGTGCATGCTAATTGTGATTTGGGTTCGTTTTCAGTTTTTTCTCTTTAATATATAATATGTAATCTGAATTTAAATCCTCAATGAAATTAATGATCTTTTCTCATTTTGCATATGAGGTATATCTCCTTAATTTAAACTTTTTTATATAAAAAAGAAGAAAAAGAGATATCTGTTGTGCAACCATATCGTATGGTGGTGGTGAGAATGGCAGCGATTGACGAATGCCGCCGGAAAATGATGGTAGATATGAGATGACGATACAAAGGTATTAGTAGAAGTCTTCGGTTGTTTAGAATTCTATTAAGAAAATTACCTAACTAATAAAATAAAGGGTTTGTGATGTCGTGTTGCAGGATATCCTGAAATCATTTTTAACTATGTATTAAGATTAATATATAATTATAATATTAAAATTAATTTTTCTCTTTTCTTCACATCAATAACTTTAATATTTTCACTTTGTACTACTCTTAGTATATAATTAAAAAATGGTTGTAGGACAAAAAACTCATTCCTATAATGTAGGGATATGTTATTCTGCCTACTCTTATTTTATCTACTCTTTCAATACTGTTAGATTATAATCTCATCCAACGGTGGAGATTTGCGATATAAAATAAACTCTTTTACCCTTCTTCACTCCACTGCCTCTCACTTTTTCTCTCTCTTTCCCTTTCTCTTTATTCAATGACACTTCAGTATCCAAAAAGGTGTAAGCTTTTTTCCCAATTCATCCAACCCAACTATTGTTATGAGCATTACATGAAAAATTGAAATGAGGTGTCAAGAAGAAATAAACCCATATGTCATATGTTATAGAACCAGGTAGGCATGTTGTTGTGCATAACATAGAGAGAACAAAGATCATTTCCCCACTTTAAGATGAAAAACACGATAAGAGTAAGTTGATTCGTTTCAAATTTAAACAGCAAAATAGAAACGTTATGGTAATCGTGGATTAATTCAAATGAAGGATTATTCGTAGTTTTTGTTTTTTTTTTTGTAATTTTGTGGTTTCTGACTTGTTCAATTGTATATTTTTTGAAAATTATACTCATACAACAAAACTATCATGCCATTAATCATTGCATGAATTTAGATTCAAATATAAATTCAGGTTGTAAATTACGCAAATTGATACAGAGAAAGAGGAAGAGAGAGAAAGATAGTGGGAGACAATGAGAAGAAAATAAGGGAAAAAATATTTATTTTATTCTACAAATCTCCACCGTTGAATAAAATTGTAATCTACGGTGTTGAAAGAGATAGAAAAATGGAGGTAAAATAAGAGTAGGCAGAATAACATATCCCTATAACATAATACTTATATTTTCCTAAAATAAATGTACGTAAGTTTATGGAAAAAAATATATGTCATTTAAATGATATACGTTGTGTTATTTTATAGATACAAAAAGGTAAGACCCATATCTTTATTTTTTTTATCGGGATGCACACCTCTTTGTGTCTATAAAATGACACAACTTGTGTTATTTAAAATGACATATACTTTTCCCTAAATTTATACAAATAGGTTATACTTACCATAATTTTTTCTTACCATCAAATCTTAACCAATCTAACGATAATAATTTATTGAGAATTAATAATTTATTAATAAGTATGATTCAATAAATTATAACTATTAAATTAATGAAAATCAACGATTAAAATTTAGTAGTAAAAAAAATAATGATAAATATAACTCCCCTCAAATTTATATTTCAAAACTCTCACCTCAAGCTCTGATTAAGTTATTCATTATAACACAACGTTGGCATCAAATAATTAATGAAATTATAGTATTATATATTAACGCATTTTATAATATTGAATACGACAACCAAAGTCAATCTTCTAATTGAAGTTACTTCATTTTCTCTCTCCTCATCGTCACACGTGAGCGAGGTCGTTACCTATGCTTTTCTTGGTCTCCACTTTGACCAATGAGCGGGAGTTTAATTACGGCACCACTGGGTTGTTAAGACTTTTAAGAGTTATAAATTTCTAAAGATTTAAGTGCAACAATTATTTCAAGTACTTAAAAAAGAAGAAAAGATGAGTAAAATCTATAAGTTTCATAATTTAAAATATTTATGTTCTTTAAATAAATAAGTTTGTTAGGAAAAACAATTGTTTGTGCGGAAAAACAATTGTTTGTACAGGTTAGGAAAAAAATTATATACACTAAGTTTTAGAATCATTTAAAAAAGTATTAATTTATTTCGTTTAGAAATCAATTTCATTATCCAAAACTAAATTAATTTCTATATACAACTTTTCAAACAAAAAGTTTCATTACAAGATAAATCAGTTCTTGTTAGATGAGTTTTCAAACAACTTCTTCTTCTTTTTTTTTTTTTTTTAAATTATAGATAAAATAAACTATATATTTATAGAAGTAGAATATTTTTACTATTAATTCTTTTTACCATTACTCCACTACTGCTTTAATTATCGTTGAATTCATATTTAATTTTTCTCTAATACAATAATAATTAGATAATAGTGAAATGGTAATAAAAAGATGAGTAAATACTCTTTCTGGTCCTCAGCAAATTTCACGATACCCATTTTAGTCCCTAGCAAAAAAAAGACCCATCGTGGTTCCTAAGAAATTCAAAATCGACCCATTTTAGTCCTTTTAGAGACTAATATGAGTCTTTTTTGAATTTGTGAGGGACCAAAATTTCAACTAAATGGGTCCATTTTGAATTTTTTAGGGACCACGATGGACCTTTTTATTTGCTAGGAACTAAAACAGGCATCGTAAAATCGTAAAATTTGCTGAGGACCAAAAAAGTATTTACTCTACAATGATTTGATAATAAAAATATCTAACCTAATATTTTTAAATATTTTCGGAAAGAGAAGGGTACTTTGTTGTGGTGGTGGTGATGGTGGCGATGATGGCAGCGGTGCCGTTGTGGTGGTGGTAGTGGTGGCGATGGGGATGGCGGCTAGAGCTGGCAAAATGGGCCGAGTCCGCCGGGCGGGGCGGGCTGAGTTTTCTAAACTCGTTGCCCGCCAGCCCGCCCGGGCTTATTTTTTTTTTATAAAAAAATTTTAGTGTAAAATGTGACGGGCTTGGCGGGCAGCCCGCCCCTGCCCGCCCAAACGGCGCGGGGCGGGCAGAGATATCTAGCCCACATTCAATGGCGGGGCGGGCCAGCCCGCTTTTTGGCAGGCTTTTGGTGGGCAGGGGCGGGCAGCCCGCTTTGCCACCTCTAATGGCGGCAGTGGTTGTGATTATGGTGATGGTGGTGGTGGTGACGGTGACGGTGATAGTGATGTGGTGGTGGTTGCAGCGGTGGTAGTTGTGGTGGTGGTGATGGTGGCATGATGGTAGTGATGGGTGGAGGTGGTGGTGGTGGTGGCGGTGACATCGTGGTGGTGAGGGGTGGTCACGACAGCACTAGTGGTACGACGACGGCGACGACGATGGTGGCGGTGGTCGTGTTGGGATGATGGTGGTGATGGTGATGATGGTAGAGATGGAGAGTGATTAAGAGAGATAAGTGTTTCTCATTTTGTGTCCGGGAATAAAAAAGCAGATATTTTCTGATTCTTTTTTCTGTTACCCAACACAAAAATTAATCTGGTTCATCCCGGGAACAAAAAGAATAAATCGATTTTAACAAACGAGTTTTCTATCCATTTCTGTTCCCGGAAACAGAAATTAAAAAAAAAATTGATTCCGGGAAGGTTGTCATGCGCACCCTTTATTTGCTAGGGACTAAATCAGGCGTCATAAAATTTGCTGAGGATCAAAAAATATATTTACTCTGAAAAGATTTGATAATAAAAATATCTAACCTAATATTTTTAAATATTTTCTGAAAGAGAAGGGTCCTTTGTTGCTTGGCTGGCTGGGCTTGACTTTTTTTAGGGCCTTTTCAATAATGGCATCTAGAATCGTCAACAAAATGAAGGTCCAAACCTCAACCCTTTCCTGTGCTCCTGTTCTTGCTTTAGCTCTATCTTTCTCTCTGTCTCTCTGTTTCCAGAACAGCAATGGTAGTAGAAGACATGTGTTTCTTCAACAAGGTGCTCCTGTGTGGTCTTTACTACTAATAAAATCACCTCTCCTTTCTGCTTTGGGAAACAATGTGCTTCTTCTTTTACTCCCCCCCCCCCCCCCCCCCCCCCCCCTTTTGCCAATTGTTCCAAATTACAGCCATGTCTTTTTTTTTTTATTTTTTTTTATTTTGAAACGTTTCAAGCATAGTGCAGGAGGGTCTTCTCTTCTCTCTCTCTCTCTCTCTCTCTCTCTCTCTCTCTCTACTTTTTCACATTTAATTTTGAAATCTGGTGCTTCCACTCTCTGACTAAACCCGGGGAAGAAAAAGATGAATGCTTTGAGCTCCCTCTGCATGTTTCGATCTTGGGTTCATTATTCTTCATAAATTTGTCTATTCTTTTTCGTTTAACTGGAACACATGCTTCTAAAGTTTGTGTCATTTATCCTTTTCATTACCCAGTTGATGATCTCCTACATCTATATGTTTTTTTGTTCTCTCATTCATCTTCTGTTTTATTTAATTGTTTATTTATTTATTTTGAAATTATTGTAACGTTTTCCTTGTACATGGGTTGCAGGACATTCTCGTTATAAAACCTCATAAGAAATCGCCACTGTTGTTAAGGATGTCGGTGTTGATATTCTCAATGTTATGTGGCGTTTTTATCTGTTCTGTATGTCTAAAGCAGATAAGCACCCACGCTAGGACTATACTAATGGAGTTGCGAGAGATTGAGAAGCCTTCTCGGAGTAGATTGAACCGAGCTGATACCCCTTACACACATTACCCCAAACCTTTGTCTTTTAACAGGTAATGGAAAGTTTCTATAAATATTGGTCATTTGGCTTTGATTAGGACATTGTTTAATTGCCTTGTTCTTTGCCAGGAGTGAGTGTGATCGTAATCCTGTACTATTCTTTGCCATATTGACAAATCAGAGATCAGGCAGTGGGTGGTTTGAGACCCTTTTGAATAGCCATATTAATTTAAGCTCAAATGGGGAGATATTTTCAGTTAGAGAAAGACGAGTAAATGTTTCTACAATTGTACATACTTTAGATAAAGTTTACAACTTGGATTGGCTCAGTAGTGCTTCCAAGAATGAGTGCTCCGCTGCAATTGGCTTAAAGTGGATGCTGAATCAGGTAAAAGTGCTTACTGTTAAGGTTTTTGCACAAATGTAGTGAACTAAATTATGTATATCGGGTTCTCTTAAGTTTATATATGTGTCATAATATGTGTTTCAGAAGAGAAAATAAAGCTTTTTTTATTTGTATTTGCAGGCATAGTTGCCCTTTTATTAGGTTTAAGGTTGCAATGTAATTTAACGCTCCCAGCTCTTCGTTATATTTCTAATGTGGAGTATCTAAGTGGAACTTAATCCATGTGCTAACTTGAGAACAAGTATTCTCACTCAGACTCTGGAACATTGTTCTCATTTTCTGACTCCCGCTTATGATCATTGACTAGAGTTGAGCTACTTTTTGCCTATTAATATGATCTAGTGCGTGAGATATACAGAGCAAGGGTTATGTTTATCTCTGATAGGAGTGGTGGCAAATTTTATCAAAAGGAGATGAGATGGAATTGAGCATAATCCCTGACATGATGGGGGAACAAGATTGGTGTGCTATCTACTAGAACCACTTGAAAAAAAATAATTAAATAGGGATCTCAACGTCTTGGATCTTGATGAAATTGACACATTGTGGCATCATGAAAACTTTAGTC
The DNA here is from genome assembly GCF_033153095.1 of Gastrolobium bilobum. NCBI lineage: Eukaryota > Viridiplantae > Streptophyta > Magnoliopsida > Fabales > Fabaceae > Gastrolobium > Gastrolobium bilobum. Next base: position 72,582 of record NW_026895795.1, on the reverse strand, counting down.
AGTCAATTGTCTGAATTGGAATTAGGTTGTTTTAAGTATTTTGTTGGGTTTACACTTTTGGTCTGCCTAGTTTCACTGAAGTTTGATTTCGGCCCTTCTCATTTCAATCGTTACAATGTTATCCTCATAGTTTCCAAGAATTCCCTTTGTCATTTGATGCCTTCTGGCCATGCCCTTTTTTTGTGTGGAACCAGAACAAAATTGTTTGACCTTTCACGCCTTCCTTGATGAGTGATGACTTTGCTGATGTAGAAATGACTTGGCATTATGTCAAATCGGTAAAAGAGTGGACATCGACATGAACCTGATAGTGGTTAAATTGCATCAATTTGGAAACTCCTGAAAAATCATTGTAGCAAGTAAAACTGATAGAACCAAAATCAAACTTTAGTGACACTAAACTAAAGGGACCAAAAATATAGTTAAGCTGATTTTATCCACGTAGCTATTTTGTTCTCCAACAGTCCATGAGAGGCCCATTGTCAATTGTCTTGGAAATCAATATTTGGTAATACATTCGTGTAACAGAAGAAGGCATATGACAAATGAAGACTTGCTTTGTTTGCAATTATTTTGCCTGTTTGTTTTGGCCTTGCATTGAGGCTCTGCAATTCTGTTTTAGAAGCCAGTATTTTACAATGGAAGAGTCAAGACATTTTCTGGTTTCATGCAGGGATTAATGGAGCACCCTAAGGAAATAGCAGACTACTTCAACCGTAGAAGTGTTTCTGTCATATTTCTTTTCCGGAGGAACTTATTACGTAGATTAGTATCAATGCTTGCCAATTCCTATGACCGTTATGCTAAGCTATTGAACGGAACTCATAAATCTCATGTTCATTCTCCAGAAGAGGTCTCTGTGTGTGTGTGTGTTCTGCTTTCATTTCATTTATCTTATACATCAAATGAAACTCATATTTGGCTTCTTTTAGGCTGAGACTCTTTCAAAATACAAGCCTACCATAAATTCTACGTCATTGCTGACTGACTTGAAGGATATGGAGATGATAGCTGCAAAGGCTCTAGAATACTTCAACACCACTCGGCATATGATCTTGTACTACGAGGATCTTATAAGAAATCGCACTGTAAGGCCCTCATCACAAATTCCTTCGTCTTTAACTGAAAGCTGCAATAAATTAGCTTTTTGGATGTATAATACAAGCACCATTTACGAGTAGTAACTTTGTATTATTCATTGTTGGTGGATTTGAGTTTAGCTGCTGGTTGGCCATAATATGATAATCTAGGAAGAAATTTCAATTGTGTCACTCAAAATTTTTACCAAGTTCCTCCCCTCTCCTCCAGTCCCTTTCCTGTACTCACTTTAAGGGTAAAGGATGAAAAGTTGTTATATTTGAAGCTCTGCTATATTTTTTTAACAAAAGTATATGTGAAAGCATGAAGCTGCAAGTGGGAAAGATAGCAAACTTATCATGAAAATGAATTTAACAAAACTTCTAACTTGACTTTTTTGGTGCACGTGAAGGGTGTTATTGGACTAGTGGTCAGCTAGCTAACTTGATATCTTTTGTTTCTTGTTAGTTATCAATACATTGCAAAGTTAACAAAATATATGTGATTCACTGTTTCTGTATCTTGCAGAAGCTAAAAGATGTGCAAGAATTTTTAGGACTGGCACAGATGGAGTTAACAAGCCGTCAGGTTAAGATACATAGAGGACCATTGTCAGAGCACATTAAAAATTGGGATGACATTAACAAGACACTAAAAGGAACTGCTTATGAGAGTTTCCTCCAAACTGATTATTCATCGTAACCTCTTCTAACTCCTGTAAAGGTGTAAATATCAACAACACTGATTTTGTCTCAGGAAAGAGTTTAAAGTTTTGGTGCGGGTAGGAAACACTATCTCCATGTTCTGATGCTTCTTTTCACTGCCTCCCAATCAACACTCCCGTTGATAAGATGCATGCCTTTGGTTCTTTTGTAATCTTTTATGTGCATTCTTGAATGACTTTGTATATATGAGCATTGGTTTTATTCAAATGACTTTGAATTACTTGTTTTTTTCTTCTTTCATTTATCATTTTATATAATTGAACTGTATATGATTTGGAAGCTAAGTGATTGTTTTCAAGAGATCTAGCAACAGGAAAGGCATTCTTCTGTTTGCTTGTTTTCAATGGGATCGTTCTTTCTGATTTTTGCATTAATGGATGAAAGTGTAAGATTCTTTTACACTATAAAATTAAGGGTAAAGTATTTCTACTTATCTCGGGACTTTCAAAATTATGTATTTTTGAATTAACGATGGGTGTTTTTATAATTTTAAGGGAATTAATAAAGAGTGTTTTAATAAAATTTATATAATAAAAAAAAATTATAAAAATATTCTTTATTAATTTAAAATAACGTAGTTTTGAGATAATTGAGGAGAAATAGTTTACTCTAAAATTAAACTCTAATTTTTTACTGTAGACATGTAAATTAATCAGCTCATAAGAATTGAACCAATTCAGTTAAAATTTTATTTTTTTTGTTAGGTGATTTGTTGTTATCATTATAAGTTCTTGCAAGGACCAGTAGTCTAGTAGTGTACCTTGGCCTTTGAAATGCGGTAGCTTCTCTTTAATTGAACTTTTCTATTAAAGAAAAAAAAAACCCTTCTAAATACATTAGGACAAAATTTTTTGTTGTCGTGTATTTGTGTCGGTGCTACAACTTGAGAAGTGGTTACTCTAGAAACACGGTCTAGTCTTTATCACATATTCTAATGAGAAGGATGTAAGATTTAAAAAGTGTTGCTCTGCCCTCAACCAAAAAAAAAAAAAAAAACAAGTGCTGGTCTAGCGGGGAAACTAAAATTTTGCAAGAAACTAAATAACAAATTTGACTAATCAGTAGTAGTGTCCCAGGCCCAGCACATCACCTTCATCGTGACCTATTATAGAGGGGACATATGGTATTATGAGATTCCACTGATTACCTCCAAAATCGACAGCTGTTTCCCACTAGTAGAGGCAAACGTGATTTTCAGTCATAGTACATAAGTACTACGTTTTCAGACACGCATTAAATCGATGCTTTCTATACAGACAAATGCATTTGCGAGTTTCAAGAACGAAAAGATTGAAGAAGAAAAAAAACAACATTTTGCAAGTGTAAGTTGAAATGTTCCAGAATGCACCGCGCTGATTCCGAGAAAACTGAGTAGTTTCAAACGGATACACGTTGGGGAGGGTTTTTGACAAAAAAAAAAATACATATTTCAAAAAAATCCACTTATTTAGTTGGATCACTAAATGTTTTATCGGACTAATGCAGGGAGATACGTTTAAGGTAATTATGCATTTAGTCGTTTATAACAAATTTGAACACTTTTGTTTTAGGTACGTGTCTAAACACGTCTGTATCAGGTGCGCGTTTCTGACTGACGAGCACAATACCAAGATGCGTCATATTCAGGCACAAATTTCGTGACATAGTCGTGTCACAATCAGAAACGCGCACCTGATACAGACGTGTTTAGATACGTACCTGGTACAGACGTATTCAGATTTGTAAGAAACACACATGTGTCAGGTGCGCAACTAAACGCGTAACCACTTTAAATTTACATTTCTTAGGTCAAAACCCTTGTTGGAGAGGGAAATTATTTTAATGAAAAAGTATTTCTTAAGTCGTCGGAGATAAAGTTATCATCTTATAAAGATTAATATAATCTTATAATATATTAAAATTACAAAAATATCTTAATTTTTATCTCAAAACAACATAATTTTAGACTCGCCGAAAATAACTTATTTTTATTGACAAGAGAAATTATTTATCCATATTTTAATGCTACGAGAGTATCAATTCCTTTTATTAATTTTTTTTTCATTTTAACCTATATTTTTTTTTAATAATTTTCTTTAAGTCGCCAAAAATTTTGATATTGGTGTACCTAAAGCGTTGTACCCGAGCTTTTACGTGACATGAATTTTCTTATGTGAAAAAATTATTATATGCTCTTATTATTTGATCACAACTTTCGAAGATTCACTCCCATACTATTTATACTGGGGCACTTCTGGGGAACACACTTCTGGAGCAAAAATTACTCAATTGTCTCACGAAAATCAAGAGAGTGAATTTTATGTAATTTATTACAGTTGAATAAGTTGATAGCGCAAAAATCTCAAAATTATTAAATTGTTTATATGATTTTATGACTCTTCTAGAAAAGAAACCATAGAGAAGTCATTGATGCATATCTAGCGCGTGGAGTGGCCGAGTGGATATTCTGACTTCGAGAGATTAAGGAGTTTATGTAAATAGTTGTAGAATTGTAGATAATGATTATATATATATATATATATATATATATATATATATATATATATATATATTAAGGGAAAATATTTTCTCCTTTAAAAGGAGAAAATTTTTCTCATGTTAGTGACTCAAAGCATAAGTGGATCCCATCTTAAATTTTTTCTCTTTCCACTATTTTGTGGGACCCACTTATACAATGTGTCACTAACATGAGAAAAATTTTCTCCTTTAAAAGGAGAAAATGTTTTCCCATATATTAATGTTATTAAACTCGGCCCGGTTATCGAACCGATCGAGTACTGGGTTATTGGTTCAACCAGTGGGTTACTGGTTCAACCGCATGACTCGGTAAATATATATGTAAATGTATAATTTATATTAAAAAATTATAAATATACTTAAATACTTGTAAAAAAATACACCAATTTTAATTATTTTATTATGAAAAAAAGGGAAAGGTTATACTTGCTACCTCTTATTCTTACTACCTCTTACTACCAAATCTTAACCGTTGATTTCTGCCAATTCAACGGTTATAATTTATTGGAAATTAATAATTAATTAATAAGTATGACTTAATAAATTATAACCGTTAGATTATCGAAAATCAATGATTAAGATTTGGTAGTAAGAGGTAGTAAGAAAAAGAAGTAGTAACTATATCATCTCCCGAAAAATAATAAAATACATATCAATGTCTAACAAAAAAGTAATCAAACATATAATATTTGTTATACTAATGTTTCAAGTTCAGTAAATGGCATTTCTAACTATAAATCAAATCAAAATTTCCTACGTATTGCATAACCAAGATAATATTAGTGTTGTAAGTACATAATCTATGTAAATTAATAAGCTACAAATCGCTCCAATATTTCAAAAGAAAACAAATCATTTGTGTTTGAGAGTTAAAAAAAGGAAGAAATCAATTGATGAGATTAAATTAGTTTTTTTTTTTTACAAACCGGGTCGGGTCACTGGTTGAACCGACCGGGTCACCGGTTTTTCCGAAAATCGGCCGGGTCGCATTGGGTCAAACCGGTTCTATAACATAGCCGGTACAATATGAAAACCAGACTGGATACATGATCGGTTCATCGGTTTCTGAGTCGACCCGACTGGGTCGGTCCGGTTTTCATAACATAGATATATATTGAGATTAGTATTTTTCATTGAAATAAAATTATTTTGTATACATACATAAAAATATATAAAACTCTTATTTTTCTTTCTTTCTTTTCTTTTTATATTGTCTCACATGAATCTCACATATTAAACCAGTGGCGGACCCACTTGCGGGCAAATACCCGCAAGTGCGGTCATAAAACATTTTATTTCAATTTTTTTTGGTTGCATGTCCTTATTTGTCTCTTGGTTGAATATATATATTAGGAGTAAATATATTTTTAAGTTCCTAGCAAAAAACATGATCCCCATTTTAATTCCTTACAAAGAAAAATTAGTCTCGAAGTCCCTAAAATTTTTAAAGTGAATCAATTTAGTTAAAATCGTGGTCCCTCAAAAAAGACCTACATTAATCCCTCAAAAAGATCAAAATTGGTCCACTTAGAATTTTATAGGGACCAGGTGACTAATTTTTTATTTATAATGGACTAAAGTGGAGACCAAATTTTTTGTTAGGGACGAAAAAAGATATTTATTCTTATATTAGTTAGCAACGTACGGAGATGATTAAAACAACGTAGCAGCGCAAATTGATTAGAGAGAAAATTTATTCTTCCTCCCCTGTCACTTACCCATTCTCAAGCTCTTTTTTTTTTTTTTTTGGAAATACAATGAAAACTAAAGCAACATAAAAAAAAAGCCCTATATTGGGCACAATCTTGGGAGACTAACTCCCATCAAGTCATTACGAAGCAATTCCAAACAAGTCGTTGGAGGGACATCCAGCACAATCAGCTGTCCATCCTGATGAGGTGCATGAGTGGCAAGCCAATTAGCAACAAAATTGTCTTCTCTATAAGTATGACTAAGCTGAATAATCCAGTCTCTTTGAAGCATGCTACGAGCTCGGATGATTAAAGCAGAAAGAGGATGACTTACGTCACACCCTTTTCTTATAAATTCTAAAGCCACCTTGGAGTCACCCTCCACAAAGACTCTCCTAAATCCCTTATGCCAAGCCAGATCCATACCTGTCAAGAACCCCCAAATTTCCGCTGAAGTAGAAGTACCACTCCCAAGGAATTTTGTAAAACCAGTTAACCAGTTCCCAGCAGCATCCCTTATGACTCCACCACATGCAGTCCTTTGCCCACTGTCTATGCTGGAACCATCCACATTAAGTTTAACATAACCCTCAGAGGGAAAATTCCAGTGAATAAGACATTCCTCTCTTCTAAGCTCCTGATGACCAATCTTAATAAGGGTTTCATTAGCCAATTGAATATTACCACAAGTGTAGGTAATGCGCCTAATGAGACCATACTTTGAGGTGCTAGTTTGATCAAAGATCACCTTATTTCTTTCTCCCCACAAACACCAAGCTATCACCCCAAAATACAAAGGCCAAGTTCGATCAGTTTGAAACGGACCTTTTAATCCTAGATTTGTCTGAATCCATAGGTGAAGATCCATGGAGAAAAAGTCACTACAGTTATCAGAAGGAACCCAATGCTCCCATAATTCCCTGGCACCAGGACAATCTCTAATGGCATGTAAACTATCCTCAAGATTATAATGACATCTCAGACACGCTGCGTCTGTAGCCATGTGACGATGCACTCTACGAATATTAGTTAAAAGAGAACCTCTGTAGAGAAGCCATAAGAATTGTCTAATACGTTCAGGATCAGGCCAAGCCCAAATTACCTTCCAAATCCTATCCTGATGATAATGCGAGGTACCCATGAGATAGTTATAAGCTGATTTTACTGAAAAAACCTCATCTTGGCTACCTGCCCAAACAACACGGTCCGGAGAAGGACCCACTGTATGAGGGAGCACACTACGAATCTTGTCTAATACTGAAGTAGGAAGAAGGTGCTGGAATAAAGGCCAGTCCCAATTACCATAACAAGTTACAAATTGAGACGTAGATCAATCAGTCATAATAGGAGGAATAGGTTGAACGGCCAGAGAAACAAGTTGAGGACATCCTGGCACCCACGAATCCATCCAAAAAGACGTATGAACCCCATCCCCTAAAATGATACGAGAATTCTCTAGAGTTTGAGGCCAATACTTAACAATAGCCTTCCATAAACCAGAATCTTTTGCTGAAGCCGAGATACTTGGAATGAGCCTCTCCTCCACCTTATACTTGCTACGAAGGACCCGAACCCATAATGAATTACGATCAGTCATGATACGGTGACCTAGCTTCATGATAAAAGCCATATTATTCTCTTTAATTTTACAAAAACCAAGCCCCCCTACATTCTTCGGCAAACAGATCGTCTCCCAAGAAACCAGGTGAGCTTTCCTTCGTTCAGAAGTTGATCCCCAAATGAAATTCCTAGTTACACTCTCAATACGATCACACGTACCACTAGGAATAATACAAGTTTGCATAGGATATTGAGGAATTGCAGTAAGAACTGATCCCCATTCTCATGCTCTCTTCATTCTTTGTTTTCTTTTTCATTTTTATAAAAAGAGAGGATTGATTGCAGGTCTGACATTTTCAAATAAGTTAATATCTAGAGACGAGGTTTTCACTGTGATTTTGCTTGCCTTATGTACTAGTAGTGTTGACTTTTTTATTCACCACTATAAAATAGAATGATGATATATGGTAAGATTTAGGGAAGAAATAATTGGTCAAATTATTGCCTGTAACTAGTTATGGAAGCAACTAGATCATGAATGGGTTTAAGCATTGATTTGAACCCCCACCACTAAATGTGCGGACATAAAAAAATTTTCTGGGTCCGCCACTGTATTAAACTCATATATATTTTTACTTTGCATTACAATGATGAAGTAGGATATTCATATTATTCTTTTTCTACTTCCAATTCATTACCATTTTAATCATTATTGGATTCAAAAGTTATTTTTCTTTTGTCACTCTTCATTTAATTTTTTTTAATCCAATGATAATTAAAATAATAGTGGATTCATAGCAGGAAAAAATGATAATATAAATATCTTATCTCTAAATATTGCTTATTTTGTGGGGGTTGATTTTGTGGTTTGTAAATTGAAACATAAACAGTGATAAAACTACGTTATATAAGATGATCTATACGTTCATAAACAAATTAATGGTTATTCTTTTCATATTTTCTATCCTAAGGCTTTCTGAATAAAATTCGTATGATATACAAAAAAAAAAAAATGAGTAGCTCAGTTGACAACTGAGCTCTCAAAGATTTATTTGGGTCAAAAATTCAAATCTTTCAATAAGGAGGTAGCTTTTGGAGTTGTACTCAAAGACAATATGATCGGAGGAGATTGAATGAGAATACCCTCCAAGTTATACCAAAAAAATAAAATAAAATTGGTATGATATTATTGTGATATTGCTTCCTTTTTATTGTATTTTTCTTTTAATTAGGAAAGTAGTTATGCAGCAAATTTTAATCCCTAATAAATTAGTTACAGGTGTCACATTGAATTTTTATTGTAATTTTGTTATCATCTGATACTAAAACTTGATAAATCTCACGATCTATTAGAATCAACCCACTTTTAATATGGGTTGATTGGTTTGATTTTGACCCCAAAAAAAATGTACCAAAAAAAAACACAAAATCTAATAAACCCAAATTAGCTAAATTTGTTTATGGGTTATTTTATCTCATTTTATATGAAAAAAATAAATGTTCTACACACACAAAAGAAGAGTGAGTCCCACCTCTTTTTTTTTTCTCTCTTCTTATATTTGTGAGTCTCACTTATAATTTTATTTCTACAACATAAGATAATAATTTTCTTACAACATAAGAAAAAGGGCTTTGTATCGGTCATGTCACAAGATAGATTTCTTCTCATGTTACAGACACAGCAGTTATGGGTCCCACCATTTTAAATAAATAATAAAAAAACAAAATGGTTTCATAGTTTTCGAAGTATCTACGAGACATGAAATTAATTTCCTGTAACAGGATAATTGATTTTCCCAAAGTCCATATAGAGTAAATATCTTTTTTGGTCTCTAACAAAAAACACGGTCCTCACTTTAGTCCCTTAAAAAAAAAAATAGTCAGTTGGTCCCTAACAAATTCAAAGTGGACTTATTTAGTTGAAATCGTGGTCCCTCACAATTTAAAAAAGACCCATATTAGTCCCTCAAAAGAACTAAAATGGGTCCACTTTGAATTTGTTACGGACCAACTGACTAATTTATTTTTTGTAAGGGACTAAAGTGGGGACCGTATTTTTTGTTAGGGACCCAAAATGATATTTACTCATAAAAATATTTCTCTTAGTTTATTTTCCCCTTCTAAACTCGAATATTAAAAGAGATTTATAGCATTGACCTAATCAATGGCATGTTCGGTAATTACCTTTTATAAAAAAATATTATTATTTAAATATTTTCTAAAAATTTATAAATAAATTAAATTTTATCAACGTCAAAATAAATTAAATTATACCTATTTAATTAATAATTGATAAGTGCGAAGAAAAATAACGCCAATCGTATAGAACACAAACAGCTAACAATAACAAAGGCCAGACAAGGACGAAAGTCTTAGAAATGGTTCACCAAATCTGAAAATTCCAATCTGATATGATGGGTCAAAATATTTCATATTTATCAAATGATGGTAGTTCAGTTAATGCATGAGAACTGATCAGGTGAGGGTGAGGGTATATATTTGATCCTTTCGAGTATTATTTTTGGGAGAAATTTAAAATTTTAATCTTAAACCTGTCCCGAACAGAATTGCCTTATGTAGAGAGTATCTGTGATTTATCAAAAAAAAAAAAAATATTGCATATTTTTCTATTGAACAAAAGGATTAGTGTTTCTTATGTTGTAGTAAATAAAATTATCTTCTACATATACATAAGAGTATATGGGCTCGTGCTTTCCTTTTCTCTTCAGATGGGCTCACATAAGTCCATATATATATATATATATATATATATATATATATATATATATATATGGTAAAATCATTTCTTACGTACAGCAACGCGACAAATGTATTTTTATGATTCTCTACATTTAATATTTTCATCATTTGTATGGTTATGATTCCCTGCATTTAATACTTTCAAGTATATATATGACAAGTATTTGATTGTTGTATTTCCAAAAAAAGTATTTGATTGTTGCACGTACATCAGCTGCAAAAATGTAAATCCCTATATATGTTTGCTTTAATATTTCTACAGTGAATGTAGATAAGTTATCTACATTCGCTCCCAAAATGACGTCATTTTGGATTGAAAAATTAAAAAATTATAACGAAAAAGACTATTACAACCCTGAAATAAATTATATTTACAAAAATACTTTGATTTTTGCCTCAAAACGACGTTGTTTTGAGCTCAATGTAGATAAATTATCTACATTGACTGTAGAAAAAGTGAACTCTTATATATATATATATATATGCGAAAAATATTTCTACAGTTAATGCAGAAAAATTATCTGCATTTATTCTCAAAACGACGTCATTTTGGTATTGAAATCTTAAAAAAATTAAATATAAAGACTATTATAACCCTGAAATAAATTAAAATCATAAAAATACCATGATTTTCGCCCAAAACGACGTCGTATTGGGTTACTGCAAGTAACTTATCTGCAGTAACTGCAGAAAAAGCGAATCCTAATATATATATATATATATATATATATATATATATATATATATATATATACTTTTCTAAGGCTGCTTGACGTCCAACAAATAAATTTGAGAAATCATAACCATATAAGGGCTCATTTGGTGGACATGATAGAATAAGAACGGATAGAATAAGATGACAAGATAAGGGTAGGATATGATATGGGCATAATAAGCTAATATCGTATTTGTGTTTGATGTATACTGGATAGATAGTATGATAAAATTATATTATCCAATCATATATTTGAAGTCAGCCAAATAGCGCCATGATATAATATAAGTAGATAAAAATATGCTTTAAAACATAATTATATATATATATATATATATATATATATATATATATATATATAGAGAGAGAGAGAAAATTGTTTGTCATTTTAAATGACAGAAAGTTATGTCATTTTAAGAGAGATAAAGACACAAAAAATTTAAATTTTAAATTAAAAAAAACCACTCACTTTCTCTCTCTCATGATTTCCATTTTTGTGTGTCTATCTCTCTCCTAAAATGACATAACTATGTCATTTAAAATGACTAACACCAAACCCATATATTTATATTTTTTTTAAAAAATTCTATGAACTTATTTATACATTAACTTCTATTTTTAATTATTCATAAAAAATCTAGTCTTTTCCTGGGCTTTCGCTCGTCGGGATGAGTCGTCATTACCAAGATCTAGACAAGAAACCATTGCTTGAGCATTAAAATTCCCAGCAATCATTTGATTTAATCGAGAGAAAGAACTGCCAAGGCCCCAAATCTCTTGCTACCACTCTCACCTTCACCTTCTCCTACCTTTCTAGAAAGTTCTGAACTTTCAGTTCTTAATCTCTTTAATTTTCTCGTATACATATTGCCAAAAATTTTGTCAACACTTCTATAAATACCATCATCGTCACGACCTCTTTTCCTATGCCCCGTTGACATCGTCACCGCCTCCCTAGCCTTGCTTTTGGATGCATCAATCACGTTTTCCTCTAGCTTCGTTTTTGCACGGATAGTTGATTAAAAAAAAAATAGATTGTTATCAAAAAAAAAAAAAAAAAAATAGATATCTTAATATTAAAATTTCCTATTTATTTTTTTGGTAATCAAAATTTCCTATTTTATTAGTATAATAATAAGCTTCTTAGTATTATATTACTTTTTGTATATATTACTTTTTTTTCTTTGAAGTTACCTCAATCCTAATTATCTCTTTGAGGCGAGTTGGTTCCTCCGATATTCCCACAAAATTCTTTGAGCCGCCTATTAGATTAGTCCGGAGTGCGGGGCGGGTCAAAGATGAAGATATTTAAATCCCTCCCAAAAATGATATGTGAAGATTGAAACGATAGTTTTTTCTTTTTACTTACTCAACTTCTTTGCTATCAATTGACCTACTACCATTTGGAGTATATATTTCTTTTTAACATATTGCTTGTGACTTGTGTTGCGTTTTTTCCCCATAATATTACGATATTATTTTAAGTTCGTAATTTCATAAAAGAGTAACATACCATACTTAATAAAATAGCATTTTTTAGTAGTGACTTTTCTTCCCTTAGAATTTTCGATAGTTTCGCTCATAAATAATAATTGATGTAACAAAGTTTAACAAATTTACATGTTAAAAAAAGAAGAAGAAAATGATTGACAAATTTGATAATTTACTAAAACGTTTAAAATTCCTAAAGTGGCGAAAGAGAAAGACTTACGTATAGAATTCGCGACAAATTACTTTATAAATACAATTATTGTATAGTAAAAAGTTTGTACAAATTCATTAACGTAGGGATTCATCATAGCTTAGATATCTGAAAAATCATCATAGTGAATAGTAATACTTAGATATTGAAACTAGAAACTTGAAAGTGTAATATGCTTGCAAAGACACCTGTATTCCTTCGCGCGCTTTATTTATTATAACCAATTTTACTATTCTTATTTTTTATTAATAGTAAATTGTTGAGTTTGCACTTTTACTAAAGCTCAAATGGGCTATTAGTATGAGAAGAGCCCAAGAAACCTAGAGCTCAATGAGCTAGAGTTTCTTGGAACCCATATAAATAGTACCACTTAAGTTATCAGCCTCCAAGGTCTTTTGTGAGAAAGAGGCAAGCAGCTCAGAATCTCATTAGTGCCCACACACTTCCCCTTCCTCCTCGAGAGATAGTTTGGAAGGTCTACCACAACAGTTCGTGAGTTCGTGCTGTGACGCAAAGGACTTAAGCGTGTGGAACATCATCATCTCACATCTGCGCCATCAAAGAAGTAATTGATAAAACCATGATGATCCTTATACATCCAAATCACAATGGTCTCATACGCTTCCGCAGATGCAATTGCTCCTACAATTGGTATCAGAGCCAGATTGTGTTTGTAACGCCCGACCGCTTCAAGAATCAATGACTATCCCTACATACTAACACGAGACTTTTCAGTGTGCTTTTTTCTCACTCGCACACTTCCCAAGAGGTCACCCATCCCAGAATTGCTCCAAGTCAAGCACGCTTAACTGTGGAGTTCTTCCGATCCGGGCTACCGAAAAGCAGATGCATCTTGTTTTCGGTAGCCCGGAACGGAAGAACTCCATAGTTAAGCGTGCTTGACTTGGAGCAATTCTGGGATGAGTGACATCCTGGGAAGTTTTCCCGGGAAGTGTGCGAGTGAAGAAAAAGCACACTGAAAAGTCTCGTGTTAGTATGTGGGGATAGTCGTTGATTCTTGAAGCGACCGGACGTTACAAGTGGTATCAGAGCAGGGCCTCTCTTCTAGTACGGTGTGGTTCGAGGACGAACCAGGCGGAAGCTGGTGGGTATGTAACATCCCGGCGCTGACGAGGGCGGGGAGTGTTTGCCGGTGCGAAAGGGCATGGACAAGGAGCAGCTCCTGACAGGCTTCCAGCGTGGGGTTACATGCATGAATGAATCGAATCAACACCCGAAAGAGAGGGATTCCAGAGACTGTGCTGGTATGGAACGGTACAGTTGGGAATAGCTTATAAGAATTAATTGGTACTACCTATACTAACAGTTGGGAACAACGTGGGGTTACATGCATGAATGAATCGAATCAAACCCGAAAGAGATGCATATTCTTTTCGGTAGCCCAAAACGGAAGAACTCCATAGTTAAGCGTGCTTGACTTGGAGCAATTCTGGGATGGGTGACCTCCTGGGAAGTTTTCCCGGGAAGTGTGCGAGAGAGGAAAAAGCACACTGAAAAGTCTCGTATTAGTATGTGGGGATAGTCGTTGATTCTTGAAGCGACCGGGCGTTACAATGTTTTTGGATGTGGATCTAGTTTTATTTTACGTTTATCATGTAATTTGTTTTGCTTCGTAAAATATGGCATCTAAGTTTCTATATTTGTTATTATTGGCATATGTATCCTTTATAATTCTTTTTATAAAAATCAATATTTTTATTTGATTTTTGGCTTTAATCCATGGTAGAGAGTTGGTTGTATTTTCTTGGGTTGTAACAAGGAGGCTAATCCTTTATGATTAGGTTTCCTCCTTGCTATTTTTATTTATTTTTGGAATTTCTGTGTATTTTTTCAATATTTTGTAAAAGTTCAAGATCGAGAAACCGCGAGGAAGATGTGCAGTCAGCACTGTCAGAGATTTTTCGAGGACTTTCCGATCTCAGAATGGGGCGATCTATATATGGTTGGAAAGAAGACGGAAAGACGAACGCAACAGTGGGAGGATGGCCGCAACCAAAACCTCCACGCGCCGTCACAAGCCGCTGCGAGTGGCCGCCACTCTCTGGAAAAGAATGAGAGCGTGAGGGAGCGTCCGTCCACCTTTTTGGGTGGTTCTGGCGGCGGTGCAATCGTTTATTTGTGGTGGTCCTTCCTCTGGAGTTTTGTGATGAGATGAGTTCGGGTGACGGCGCAATGGACGTGACAGCTAGGGTTCCTGAAAGTTGACTTAGTGTTTCTCGTCAGAATTTGGTATTTTGGACCTTTGGGCCCATGGCTACCATAAAGAGGCTAGAAACATAAACTATGGACTATAAGGAAAGGATCAAATCAGCCGCAAAAGTTTCCTATTTAATTACTTTGTAATTTTAATTTTTTTAGGAAACCATGGATTAAGATTTTTATTATAATTAATTGCCTTAATTGTGTGATTGGATGAATTATATGATTGATAACATGCTTTATTGCGATAACATGCTATATAGAATAGGTGGTGCCATATTGTTGCATAACTTGTATGATTACATGAGCATAATAGCTATTATGTCTTTAGCGACTAGTATGGTAGTTATTATGAGATTATTTTGATTTTAAATTATCCTAAAAAATTAATTAATAATTATTATGACTTTTGTTAAAAATATAGATTAATAATTGAATTAATTAATTTTGGATAATTAACATCAAGACAAATAATCGTTATGGAAATTATTTTGATTTCAAATTATCCTCATAAATGATAATTATTATGATTGTTGCAATCTAGATTAATAATTAAATATCTGTTTGGATGATTTAAATCTAGAAAAATAATTAAAGAAAATTTCCTAAGAGAATTCTTTTATTTTGCGAGTAATTTGTGGGTCTACTAAAATGGTCATGTGTTAAACACACGCTGCATTCCACAATCATGTATCATGATTGTGTGAAGCACACGCTGCCTATAATGACCGGATTTTAGGACCTTAATGATTTCAAAATTCAGATAAGCTAAGCGATGCACGTTCATCGACGGCGTCGCTCTTACTTACATAGTTTTTGAAATGAAACAAAGGATACTCTCAATTAAATAATTCTTGGAAATTGGAAATATTGCTATGTTGAATGGAAGGAGATTTAAATTAAGAAATTAATTTGACCTTCAAGCGCATTTAAAGGACCATTAATAAAATAATCATGCTAAGTCCCATCGAATAAGCATGATTGGATTTTATTAGATTGGATCTAAATAATTATGGGAGGAGATTTAAATTAAAAAATTAATTTAACCTCCAAGCGCATTGTGGGCCTATCAATAAAATAAATCATGTGAGGCCCCAACGGATAAGCGTGATGGGATTTTATTGGGCCTTAATAACTTCAAAATTTTAATAAAGTATTATACGGCCCAATGTCGACAATACTAAGTCATTAAAGATAATTTTGAAATTAAACAATGAACTCAACCGAGCTTATAAAATTCTCAAATAAAATATTGAATGAGTGAAGGTTTTAAATTAATTATTTAATTTTAAAACCTGCGGGTTCCAATTGTGGGTCCATTAATGAAATGGTCATATGAAGCCCCAACGGATAAGCATGACTGGATTTTATTTGATTGGACCTTAATAAATTCAAAATTTTAGTAAAGAATTGTACGACCCAACGTCGGCAATGCTTAGATACTAAAAATAATTTTGAAATTAAACAATGGTTAACTACATTTAACTTTGGTAAAGTTATTAACCCTCCCAACGAGGCTCTGGTAATGGCACCGAAGATCCAAATAACAATTTTAGTTTTTACAAGTGATTTGCCCAACGTAAGCCTTGTAAAGATAAACTGAAGGATTGTTAACAATAAACAAGAGTAGTTATGAGAATCTATTTGTACTTCATTTGTTTATTGCATTATTTGTTTGTAATTGTGTGATTTATATATATTTTTTTTCTTCAAAAAATGACTTCCTTCAATCCTTTAGCCATGATTTTGAGTCAAAAACCTCTAGATGGTACTAACTTTGAAGATTGGAAAAGGGATGTTGTTCTTAAACATGAAAAGCCGAAATTTGTCCTTACCATACCAAAGCCATGGAAACCTGTAGAGAATGCATCTAAGGAAACTAAGATGCATTTCTCAGATTGGGAGAGGGTAGATATGGTAGTTCGCTGCTATATTATTGTCAGTATTTCCAAATACTTGCAGAAGCAAGTGTACATGATTAAGAGTGGAGTAGAAATGCTTCAGACTCTTAATGACATGTTTGCTGCGTCTAGCAGCTCTGCTAGACAGAATGCAGTCAGTGCAGGTTTTGCTAAGAGTCTTGCTAAATCCAAAGGGAAACCCAATGGTGATAACAAGAACAAAATGACTTGGTTATCAGTTGTCATACCAGTTGCAATGAAGAAGTCGAAAGGCAAGTGCTTCAAGTGCAGGCTGAAGGGACACTTGATTAAAGATTGCCCAGAGGTGATGAAAAGAAAAAGGTAAGGGTAATTTAAAAGGCTTAATTAGTGGATGAATCTATAATTCAGGAACCACTAACTATGTTTGTTGCTCTTTGTAGTGGTTCAAGCATAGCGAGCCTATTACCATTGGATAAAGATATTTTAAGCTTGAAAATGAGAACTTGTGTTTGCATTTGCAGTAGGACAAGTTATTTATAAGACTATGGTTCTGGGTGACTGTTTATTTGTTCCAGATTTCAAGAGGAATTCAATTATTGTTAGTTGTTTTGATTAAAACATGGTTTGACAATGCAATTGATTCCTCAGTTACATTTCGGAGTTCATCTTCGTCTTGTTTGTTTTGATACATTATTTAAATAGTCTTTATTACCTTTGTCCTATATCTCCCCTAAATTTATTGTGTTGAATGGAAAGGATGATGAACAAGAACTTTCACCAAAGAAATAAAAATTTCAAATGAAACATAACTTTGGCTTTTGTGGTTGAGTCACATTAGCTCAAGTAGGAAACATGCTTTAGTTAAAAGAGGGATTGAAAGTTCAAGAATTTTTTAAACTAAAAGCTACATGTTAGTCCTATTTGGAAGGTAAAATGGCCAAGCAATCCTACAAGGGGCCGAGATAATCCATTGAGTGCTCTTTGTAGTGGCTCAATTGCATCTGCGGAAGCGTATGAGACCATTGTGATCTGGATGTATAAGGATCATCATGGTTTTATCAATTACCTCTTTGATGGCGCAGATGTGAGATGATGATGTTCCACACGCTTGAGTCCTTTGCGTCACAGCACGAACTCACGAACTGTTGTGGTAGACCTTCCAAACTATCTCTCGAGGAGGAAGGGGAAATGTGTGGGCACTAATCAGATTCTGAACTTGCCTCTTTCTCACAAAAGACCTTGGAGGCTGATGACTTAAGTGGTACTATTTATATGGGTTCTAAGAAACCCTAGCTCATTGGGCTCTTCTCATACTAATAGCCCATTTGGGCTTTAGCAAAAGAGCAAACCCAACAATCTCCCACTTGCTCTTTTGGATACAAACTTAAGTCGAGAAACCCAAGACCATGTAACCCATAAGTCATCATCTATCTAAAAAACACCCCATCCCTTGTCTCAAGCTAGCTTGGGGATCTACCATCTATTATTAATCAAGGCTCTTGATAATCAACGAATAATTATCTAATTCGGTGCTACTCCATTAAAAGCCCAAACTTGAACTCCAAGATTGACAACACTTATAACATGAATATGCATCACCCCTTCGTAGAATGTCTATAATTGATTTACACGTTTTCTGTAACTCAATTATTTATTTATTTCCTTGATTATGATAGTTTCTCTAATGGATTACATGCACTGATCAGTGTCTTTAATATCCAAGTACCGAAACATATCAAGGGGACATATCCTACAAATTCCATGTTGTTTATCCCATAAATACCGATAATCAAATAATCTCACTCCTAAAATACCGAGTTATTGGCCGTCAATAGATCGAACCTCACCTGTTGGTAAATCAAAGACTGAAAACTGTTTGATTACCTATTTATAATAAACTCAGAATTAAGAGCAATTACATAACTATAGTTAACTGGAGATTTGATACCTTATGACAGAAAAACAACCTTAATCAAATCTCTCCTTGATCCTTTCAATGTGAATGTTAATTCACACCAATATTTTACAATGATTCGGACAAAACCATTTCATAAAATATTGCAGCCTAAATAAAGTGCCCAACTTTATTTAACGGCTGTGAATCTATTCATCAATTGTGAGAACCTATGATCATGTCCTCCATGAACGTATCCATATGATCATATACTCCACAATTTGATCCGGACCTTGATGTTTGTAAATAGTGCGCAAAATAAATAATTAAAACCTTATTTATGAAATTTAGAAAATGATTTCATTGTTTCATCATCTTACTCCAAGAGCACAATGAAACCAATATCTTCCACTCGCTTAATACAAGTCTGGAATCCTCCTAAGACCCAAAGAAGTAACATGCCTCTCGAACACAAGTTCAGGCAAACTCTTAGTAACTGGGTCTGCAAGATCCACCTCTAATGCTATCTGAGTTTAGTGAAAAACTCATAGCTCGAGGTTGATTTCTTGAGTCAATATCCACTTGAAATAACTGAATTTGTGAAAACTCAACTTTTCAAGACTCCCACAAGAATATACCAGCATATAATCTCTCGTTCTCCAAAGATACTTGAGTACATGCTTAACAATAATCTTAGTGTTCCTCTATATCCAGAATGGTACCATCTCACTACTCCCACTGCGTGACAGATGTCTGGTTTAACGCCCAACATGATATGCAGGAGACCACCTTTGCCAAAATATAAGATATCCTGCTCATGCATTCTTCCTTCTCAGGAGTCTTTAGTTACTCTTTAGGAAGATGAATTCCACATCTGAGAATTATAATTCTTCTCTTAGAATTCGCATGTTGAATTTTGGCAAGAGTTTTGTCAATGTAAGTAGCCTGAGGTGATGCCAACAACTTATTCTTCCGGTCTCATAAGAGTTTTATACCAAGAATATAATTGGCTTCCCCAGTACTTCCATACCAAAACACTAACTTAGCCAACTCTTTATGGTTGATATTACCTCCATGTTATTTTCAATAAGGAGCATATCATCTATATAAAGTACCAGGAAAAACTACTGTCTTCTATTGGATTCTTTACATACAAATACACATCATTCATCAAGGTTATCTCAAAATCAAAATTTTGATAACCTGATTAAGGACTGATGTTCCAAGACCTGGATGCTTGCTTAAGTCTATGAAGTAGACTTTCACAACTTGCATACCATGTGTTTATGCCCATTTGCTATAAACCCTTTTGGTTGTCGTATGCAGATATCCTGACATCCAACTTCCAAAATTAAATCTCATAATTGAGACTTATAGCAGCAACTAAGAGAATCTGGATAAACTCAAGTATGACGTGTGACAAAATTTGCCTCCAAGCTAGCTTTGAAGGTTTTCACCTTCCTGTCCATCCTCTCTTTGGCTTTTATGTCCACATGCACCTAGTAGATTTTACCCCTCTTGGTGCCTTTACTAGGGACTGAACGGAGTTGAATACAAGTATTCCATCTCATTGTTCATAGGTTGTGCAACACTTGATCAACAACATCTTTTAGTGCATTATCGTAACTAGTAGGATCAATGTCACTCAACAAGAAACAACTTGAGAGTTAGCAAGGTTCTCTCCCACTACGAATGTACTACACTAGACCTTGTGTATTTATAGGTAAAACAAAGAGTGAGTCAAATGATGAATCTTCAATTTCTTGAGGATCTGCTTATCCTTGATATTGTTCCTTTACATGTTGAATTTCCAATCATAGTTCTCTTGTTTGTTCACTTAGAGATATATCTATCCCCTCTTGAACAATCAAGGGAACAGTGGATGAAGCTTCTAGAGATTCTGAAAATTCTTGAGCTGAGATAAATCTCATCAAGAATAACATAACTTAAGAGTATCTATCTTGATAAATGACGATGCAATTCAATATAAAAAAAGGTCATGGAATAAGTCTTAAACAAAATAATATATAAATAATTTCAAGTAAAAATAATACTAAGTTGATCAATTAAAAAATACCGACATATTACTCTTAGGTGATGTTTGGTTGGGAGCTTTTCAACGGATATCTATCTTTCTCAAGTATGGCTTTTAGAAATACCATGTTTGTTTCAACGTTTTTCACCAAAAACCCATCTATCCAATTTGTCTGGATTTATGAAAAACATAGATATCCGCAACCCAATTTGAAGGTGAGATTTTTCGAAAAACCGGTTATCTGGCTTTTAATGCACTGTTGATTTCATAAAATTACCTAATTTTCTCAGTAAAGTTTTTCCCCACCAAACAACTTTTTTTTACATTTTTCTACCTATCTCACTTTATCTATCTTTCCAATTATTTCTCTATCTATCTCATTTTCCTACTATTCCAAAAAATTTCCCTAAACCAAACGCCCGAAAATAGGTGACAAACCCAGCACCAGCAGAAGGAAGATGCCCATTATTCACGTTTGTTTCATACTTCTTATCTGCCTTCAAGATTTGGATACAGAATATAAATAACAGAACAAATGATGCTACTTAAAAAATTAGGAGATGGCAAATATATGCATGACAATAAAAAAGTTAGCATCGAAATAGAACTATAGCAATATTCTCCTAACAAAGATGCAGATAATCAGTACAAAGAACAAAGGCACTCATCTTCACAGGAACACAAAGAACCAAAGCAAGAGGATAGAAAATTGAGATAACATAGTATGAAACCGTTGATGCTCGTTGATGCTCCGCAGAATGTTATTACAGGATACAGTTTGAAACACTAAGCTGCAAAACCGAGTTGTCCACAATTCAATTCATATGCATCGTGACCAATGCCAGAAACTAAAAACAAAACAAACTCATCATTAATGAAGAGATAACAATCCTAATGAGATACCAGTCTAAGTAACCAGAAACTAAAGTCGTGATTTTTGTTAATGCCATGCCACGAAAGATGCTTGAAGCATGCTATGTTGAGCCTGTTACTTGTAAGTTAATGAACTAGAGATACTGTAAACTCTTGTCTACTGCAATTTTAGAAAGCATACATATTTTTTTCTTGTTCTTTTTTTTAAATCTATAATTTTAGAAAGCAATGACGATATTCTCCTGAATCCACCGACCACTTATATATTTATGGGAGATGATATCCTCAATAAAATTCTTTAACCTGTGGACGATCATCAATGTAATAGAGGAAATTGTAACAACTGATTGGCTTGAACTTGATACTTTCGGAAGAGGGACTTTAGGACTGAGGACAACATGGGTTTCATTAACAACACTTTATAATCCCAGCACAACATGACATTTCAGATTGCTCTGTTACCCTTGCATGAATGAAATTTTGGTAGTAGAATGCATCAATTTTCACTTGTATTTGTTATTTCTAGAGGATCAGAAGGCCTGAAGAGACACCTCAAGCATCAACGGAGAAAGCAAAATCAAATTTCAAAAACTATTTAAGAGAATCAATTTTTTTATTACTTTTCTTCCCATAAGAAAAATTAAAACTGGTTTATGAACTTTAAATAGGTGCTTCAATTCTTCAACAATAAGCTACTCCATAACGGTTATAGTTAAAGCCAATTATAGCTCAAACTATAAAATGGTTTTTAAATCTGTCAATATGCCCTACACACTTGAATGAGATTTTTTTTTCTAGCATTTACAGTTACTATCAACGAAAGAGTTCAAATTTGTTTTTATTCCAAAAATATGCACAAATAACTTCATCCCATGAAAGCCATATGAAGACAAATGAAGCATTTGATTAATTTAATCATATTCAGGTTTGAAAAATCAATGATCTGCTTAGATGTGTTCCACATATAGATCTAGAATCAGTAATGTGAAATTGATTCTCCAGAAGCACAAATGTAATTCCAATTATGTTTTACTCATTGCTTATCTAAAATTGCAGTATATACCGTAAACTCCTGTCTACTGCAATTGTACTGTAAACAGATGTCTATATGACATGCACCTAATTTGATAATAACCTATTTAAAAATAAAATAACTGTATTATTTATTATCAAAATAAATGCACACATTTTCTATTTGCAGTTCATACGGTCGGTGAAAAGCTTTGCAACTAACACTTATCTCAAACTAGGCACAAAAATCAAAATATATCATTTTCCAAACTAACACTTATCTCAAACTATATAAATACACAAAAAGCTGAGATTTATGCGGAAGCGGTTTAGGACCTAGTACATTGGTATGCTTACCGAATCATTCTTGTTTCACAATTACCTCTCGGTGCGCAGGTCTCGTGTAGAATCTTCCCTTGTAGGATTCCTCTTCACGAACAGCTCAACTCAGCGCCGCAGCACGAACAACCTCCTTGAAGCTGTACTGTGACAGATCTTCCAAACTATCTCTCGAGGAGGAAGGGGAAGTGTGTGGGCACTGATTAGATTCTGAGCTTGCCTCTTTCTCACAAAAAAGACCTAAGAGGCTGATGACTTAAGAGGTACTATTTATATGGGTTCCAAGAAACCCTAGATCATTGGGCTCTAGGTTCCTTGGGCTCTTCTCATACTAATAACCCATTTGGGCTTTAGTAAAAGAGCAAACCCAACAATCTCCCACTTGCTCTTTTGGATACAAACTTGAGTCGTAAAACCCAAGATCATGTAACCCATAAGTCATCATCTATCCGAAAAATACCCTATCCCTTGTCTCAAGCTAGCTAGGGGATCTATCATCTGTTATTAATCAAGGCTCCTGATAATCAACGAATGATTATCTAATTCGGTGCTACTCCACTAAAAGCCCGAACTTGAACTCCAAGATTAACAACACTTATAACATGAATATGCATCGCCCCTTTGTAGAATGTCTATAATTGATTGACAAGTTTTCTGTAACTCAATCAATTATTTATTCCCTTTACTATGATAGTTTCTCTAATGGATTACATGCACTGGCCAGTGTCTTTAATATCCAAGTACCGAAACATATCAAGGGGACATATCCTACAAATTCCATGTTGTTTATCTCATAAATATCGATAATCAAATAATCTCACTCCCAAAATACCGAGTTATTGGCCGTCAATAGATCAAACCTCACCCGTTGGTAAATCAAAGAATGAAAACTATTTGATTACCTATTTATAATAAACTCAGGATTAAGAGCAATCACATAACTATAGTTATCTGGAAATTTGATTCCTTATGACAGAAAGAACAACCTTTATCAAATCTCTCTTTGATCCTTTCAATGTGAATGTTAATTCACACCAATATTTTACAATGATTCAGACAAAATCATTTCATAAAATATTGCAGCCTGAATAAAGTGCCCAACTTTATTTAACGGCTGTGACTCCATTCATCAATTGTGAGAACCTATGATCATGTCCTCCATGAACGTATCCATATGATCATATACTCCACAATTTGATCCGGACCTTTATGTTTGTAAATAGTGCGCAAAATAAATAAATAAAACCTTATTTATGAAATTCAGAAAATTATTTTATTGTTTCATCGTCTTACTCCAAGAGCGCAATGAAACCAATAACTCCCACTTGCTTAATGCAAGTCTGGGATCCTCCTAAGATCCAAAGAAGTAACATGCCTCTCGAACACAAATTCAGGCAAACTCTTAGTAACTGGGTCTGCAAGATCCACCTCAAATGCTATCTGAGTTTAGTGAAAAACTCATAGCTCGAGGTTGATTTTCTTGAGTCAATATCCACTTGAAATAACTGAATTTTTGAAAACTCAGCTTTTCAAGACTCCCACTAGAATATACCAGCATATAATCTCTCGTTCTCCAAAGATACTTGAGTACATGCTTAACAATAATCTAGTATTCCTCTAGGTTCAAAATGGTACTATCTCACTACTCCCACTGCGTGATAGATGTCTGGTTTAACGCCCAACATGATATGCATGAGTCTACCTTTGCCAAAGATAATCCATTGAGTGCTCTTTGTAGTGGCTCAATTGCATCTGCGGAAGCGTATGAGACCATTGTGATCTGGATGTACAAGGATCATCATGGTTTTATAAATTACCTCTTTGATGGCGCAGATGTGAGATGATGATGGTCCACACGCTTGAGTCCTTTGCGTCACAGCACGAACTCACGAACTGTTGTGGTAGACCTTCCAAACTATCTCTCGAGGAGGAAGGGGAAATGTGTGGGCACTAATCAGATTCTGAAC
The DNA here is from genome assembly GCF_033153095.1 of Gastrolobium bilobum. Lineage (NCBI taxonomy): Eukaryota > Viridiplantae > Streptophyta > Magnoliopsida > Fabales > Fabaceae > Gastrolobium > Gastrolobium bilobum. The sequence goes on along the minus strand of NW_026895795.1, from coordinate 47,613 downwards.
TTGCCTCTTTCTCACAAAAGACCTTGGAGGCTGATGACTTAAGTGGTACTATTTATATGGGTTCTAAGAAACCCTAGCTCATTGGGCTCTTCTCATACTAATAGCCCATTTGGGCTTTAGCAAAAGAGCAAACCCAACAATCTCCCACTTGCTCTTTTGGATACAAACTTAAGTCGAGAAACCCATGACCATGTAACCCATAAGTCATCATCTATCTGAAAAACACCCCATCCCTTGTCTCAAGCTAGCTTGAGGATCTACCATCTGTTATTAATCAAGGCTCTTGATAATCAACGAATAATTATCTAATTCGGTGCTACTCCACTAAAAGCCCAAACTTGAACTCCAAGATTGACAACACTTATAACATGAATATGCATCACCCCTTCGTAGAATGTCTATAATTGATTTACACGTTTTTTGTAACTCAATCAATTATTTATTTCCTTGACTATGATAGTTTCTCTAATGAATTACATGCACTGATCAGTGTCTTTAATATCCAAGTACCGAAACATATCAAGGGGACATATCCTACAAATTCCATGTTGTTTATCCCATAAATACCGATAATCAAATAATCTCACTCCTAAAATACCGAGTTATTGGCCGTCAATAGATCGAACCTCACCTGTTGGTAAATCAAAGACTGAAAACTGTTTGATTACCTATTTATAATAAACTCAGAATTAAGAGCAATTACATAACTATAGTTAACTGGAGATTTGATACCTTATGACAGAAAAACAACCTTAATCAAATCTCTCCTTGATCCTTTCAATGTGAATGTTAATTCACACCTATATTTTACAATGATTCGGACAAAACCATTTCATAAAATATTGCAGCCTAAATAAAGTGCCCAACTTTATTTAACGGCTGTGAATCTATTCATCAATTGTGAGAACCTATGATCATGTCCTCCATGAACGTATCCATATGATCATATACTCCACAATTTGATCCGGACCTTGATGTTTGTAAATAGTGCGCAAAATAAATAAAACCTAATTTATGAAATTTAGAAAATGATTTCATTGTTTCATCGTCTTACTCCAAGAGCACAATGAAACCAATATCTTCCACTCGCTTAATACAAGTCTGGAATCCTCCTAAGACCCAAAGAAATAACATGCCTCTCGAGCACAAGTTCAGGCAAACTCTTAGTAACTGGGTCTGCAAGATCCACCTCTAATGCTATCTGAGTTTAGTGAAAAACTCATAGCTCGAGGTTGATTTCTTGAGTCAATATCCACTTGAAATAACTGAATTTGTGAAAACTCAGCTTTTCAAGACTCCCACAAGAATATACCAGCATATAATCTCTCGTTCTCCAAAGATACTTGAGTACATGCTTAACAATAATCTTAGTGTTCCTCTATATCCAGAATGGTACCATCTCACTACTCCCACTGCGTGACAAATGTCTGGTTTAACGCCCAACATGATATGCAGGAGACTACCTTTGCCAAAATATAAGATATCCTGCTCATGCATTCTTCCTTCTCAGGAGTCTTTAGTTACTCCTTAGGAAGATGAATTCCACATCTGAGAATTATAATTCTTCTCTTAGAATTCGCATGTTGAATTTTGGCAAGAGTTTTGTCAATGTAAGTAGCCTGAGGTGATGCCAACAACTTATTCTTCCGGTCTCATAAGAGTTTTATACCAAGAATATAATTGGCTTCCCCAGTACTTCCATACCAAAACACTAACTTAGCCAACTCTTTATGGTTGATATTACCTACATGTTATTTTCAATAAGGAGCATATCATCTATATAAAGTACCAGGAAAAACTACTGTCTTCTATTGGATTCTTTACAACCAAATACACATCATTCATCAAGGTTATCTCAAAATCAAAATTTTGATAACCTGATCAAAACTGATGTTTCAAGACCTGGATGCTTGTTTAAGTCTATGAAATAGACTTTCACAACTTGCATACCGTGTGTTCCTACTCATTTGCTATAAACCCTTTTGGTTGTTGTACGTAGATATCCTGACATCCAACTCCCAAAATGAAATCTCATAATTGAGACTTATAGCAACTAAGAGAATCTAGATAGACTCAACCATGGCGTCTGGCAAAAAATGCCTCCAAGCTAGCTTTGAAGGTTTTCACCTTCCATTCCATCCTCTCTTTTCCTTTTATGTCCACATGCACCTTGTGGGTTTTACCCCTCTTGGTGTTTTTACTAGGACCGAACGGAGTTGAAATACAAGTATTTCATCTCATTGTTCATAGCTCGAGCAACACTTGATCAACAACATCTTCTAGTGCATTATCGTAACTAGTAGGATCAATGTCACTCAACAAGAAACAACTTGAGAGTTAACAAGGTTCTCTCCCACTACGAATGTACTACACTAGACCTTGTGTATTTATAGGTAAAACAAAGAGTGGGTCAAATGATGAATCTTCAATTTCTTGAGGATCTGCTTATCCTTGATATTGTTCCTTTACATGTTGAATTTCCAATCATAGTTCTCTTGTTTGTTCACTTAGAGATATATCTATCCCCTCTTGAACAATCAAGGGAACAGTGGATGAAGCTTCTAGAGATTCTGAAAATTCTTGAGCTGAGATAAATCTCATCAAGAATAACATAACTTAAGAGCTTATGATTTCTCATCTAGTCCTCCTTTAAGAAAATCATGTAAGTGCTCACTTAGATTATCTTGTCCTTAAGACTAAATAAGAAATCATCCCTAGTTCTCTTAGGGTAGCCAAAAGATATGCACTCTTCCATACAAGATTCCATCTCATTTGACTGCTGTTGTAGGACATGTGCCGTAGCACCCTAAATCCGAATATGGTTTGATCTAGGCTTGCACCCTTTCCATAATTCCTTATGTGTCTTTACAACAAACTTTGACGGAATCAAGTTAAGAAGGTACATTTCCTTCTCTTAGGCATCTGCCTTAAACAACATTGACAAAGATGAATAACTGAACATGATCTTCACCAAGTCTAGAAATGTTTGATTTTTGCATACTGCAACTTCATTCAACTAACGCGTTTTTAGAGTTGACAGTTACGAAAACTATCCCCTCTTAAATCAGGTAAGACCTGAACTTACCAGGCAGGTAGCCAACACTTTAGTCAGACCAAAGTGTTTTTGATTTGAACACCTACATGCTTTTCTGCCTCAGACTTAAACCTCTTGGAAATTTCCAAAAGCTTTAGACTTATAGCGCACTTGGTTCATCTGTCCCAATCCAGAGTAAACATTCATATAATGAAGTACTCATCATCTCTTATGGTCTGAACGCTAAGTGGTCCACATACTTTAGTATGTACCAGTTCCAGTTGAATAGTTACGCAAACCTTTTTGGCCCTTGTAGGATTGCTTGGCCACTTTACCTTCCAAATAGAACTAACATGTAGCTGTTAGTTAAAAGATTATTGAACTTTCAGTCCTTCTTTTAACTAAAATATGTTTCCTACTTGAGATAATATGACTCAATCACAAAGGCCAAAGTTATGTTTAATTTGAAACTTTTATTTCTTTGGTGAAAGTTCTTGTTCATCATCCTTTCCATTCAACATAACAGATTTAAAAAGGGTATAGGACATAGGTAATAAAGACTATTTAAACAATGTACCAGAACAAAACAAGACGAAGATGAACTTCGAAATGTAACTGAGGAATCAATTGCATTGTCAACCCATGTTTTAACCAAAACAACTAACAAAAATTGAATTCCTCTTGAAATCTGGAACAAAGAAACAGTCACCCAAAACCATAGTCTTATTAATAACTTGTCCTACTGCAAATGCAGACACAAGTTCCCAATTTCAAGCTTAAAATATCTATGTCCATTGCTGACAGGTATGCCATGTTTGAACTACTACAAAGAGTAACAAACATAATCAGTGATTCTTGAATCAATAATTTATTCACTGATTAGGCCTTGATATGCCCATGTCAGGTTCTTTTCATCACCTCTGGACAATTTTTCTTTCAGTATCCCTTCAGTCTGCACTTGAAGAACTTGCCTTGCGGCTTCTTCATAGCAACTGGTTTGACAACTGATAACCAAGTCATTTTGTTCTTGTTACCACCCTTGGGTTTCCTTTTGGATTTAACAAGACTCTTAGCAAAACCTGCACCGACTGCATTCTGTCTAGCAGAGCTGCTAGATGCAGCAAACATGTCATTAAGAGTCTGAAGCATTTTTACTCCACTTTTAATCATGTACACTTGCTTCTGCAAGTATTTGGAAAGACTGACAATAATATAGCAGCGAACTACCATATCTGTCCTTTCCCAATCTGAGAAATGCATCTTAGTTTCATAAGACGCATCCTCTGCAGGTTGCTATGGCCCTCGCATTGTCAGAATAAATTTTAGCTTCCATGTTTTAGAACAATATCAAAAATTTTTTGCTTTTCACTTATTCATAGTTGGTACCATCTAGAGGTTTTTGACTCAAAATCATTTCTAAGATATTTTCTGAAAAACATATAAAGCACACAATTACAAACAAATAATGCAATAAACAAATGAAGTGCGAGTAGATTCTCATAACTACTCTTGTTTATTGTTAACAATCCTTCAGTTTATCTTTACAAGGCTTACGATGGGTAAGTCACTTGTAAAAACCAAAATTGTTATTTGGGCCTTCAGTGCCATTGCCAGAGCCTCGATGGAAGGGTTAACAATTTTACCAAAGTTGAATGTAATTAACCATTGTTTAATTTCAAAATTATCCTTAGTGTCTAAGCATTGCCGACGATGGGCCGTAAAATACTTTACTAAAATTTTGAAATTATTAAGATTTAATCTAGTGAAATCTGATTATCCTTATCCGATGGGGCTTCAGCGATAACCATTTCACTAATAAACCCACAAATGGAGCTCGCAGGTTTTAAAATTAATTAATTTTTAAAATCTTCACCCATTCAACATTTTTGTTTGAGAATTTTCATAAGCCCTGTCGAATTCATTGTTTAATTTCAAAATTATCTTTAATAACTTAGTATTATCGACGATGGGCCGTACAATACTTTATTAAAATTTTGAAATTATTAAGGCCCAATAAAATCCAATCATGCTTATCCGTTGGGGCCTCACATGATTATTTTATTGATAGGCCCACAATGCGCCTGGATGTTAAATTAATTTCTTAATTTAAATCTCCTCCCATAGATATTTAAGTCCAATCTAATAAAATCCAATCATGCTTATTCGATGGGACTTCACATGATTATTTTATTAATGGTCCTATAATGCGCTTGAAGGTTAAATTAATCTCTTAATTTAAATCTCCTTCCATTCAACATAAGCAACATTTTCTAATTTCCAAGAATTATTTAATTGAGAGTATCCTTTGTTCGATTTCAAAAACTATATAAGTAAGAGCGCCGATAAACGTGCACTAAGCTTAACATAATTTTGAAAGCATTAAGGTCCTGAAATCCGGTCACTTTACGTCAGCGTGTGCTCCAAACAATCATGATACATGAAGGTTGTATGCAGCGTATGTTATTCCATGACCATTTCAGAAAACCCACAAATTACTCGCAAAATAAAAGAATTCTCTTAGGAAATTTTCTCTAATTATTTTTCTAGATTTAAATCATCCAAATAGCTGACATAATTATTAATCTAGATTGCAACAATCATAATAATTATCATTTATGAGGATCATTTGAAATCAAAATAATTTCCATAACGATTATTTGTCTTGATGTTAATTATCCAAAATTAATTAATTCAATTATTAATATAGATTTTTAATAAAAATCATAATAATTATTAATTAATTTCTTAGGATGATTTAAAATCAAAATAATCCCATAATAACTATCATACTAGTCGCTGAAGACATAATAGCTATTATGCTCATGCAATCATACAAGTTATGCAACAATATGGCACCACCTATTCTATATGGCATGTTATCGCAATAAAGCATGTTATCAATCATATAATTTATACCAATCAATAAAAGCATTAAATAATAAATCATAATTACTTTAATCCATGGCCTTCCTATTTTAAAGAAAATAAAATAAAATTAAATTGAATAATACAACTTTGGAATTCGACTTTCGCCTAGCCCATAGTATCTATCTCAAGCCCCTTTAGGGTTTACATGAGCCCAATGCCCAAAGACCCAATCCTTTGGCGAGAAACCCTAGGACGCGAAAGAGGAACCCTAGCCGTCAGGTCTGCCGCACCGTCACCCGAAGTCAAATCAGGCCAAAACTCCAGGGGAAGGACCGCCACATAGAGACGAGTGCACCGCCGCCGGAACCACCCAAAAAGGTTGCCGGACGCTCCCTCACTCTCCCATTTTTTGCCGGAGAGTGGCGGCCACTCTCACCCGCTTGTGGAGGCGCGTGGAGAAGCGTGGAGGCTCCGATGGCGGCGATCCACCCACTGTTGCGTTCTTCTTTTTGTCCTATTTTCAACCATATATAGATCGCCCTGTTCTGAGATCGGGAAGTCCTCGAAAAGTCTCTGGCAGTGCTGACTGCGCATCTTCTCGCAGTTTCTCGATCTTGAATTTTTACAAAATATTGAAAAATACACAAAAATTCCGAAAAATTAAAAAAAAAACAGCAAGGAGGAAACCTAATCTTATGGGATTAGCCTCCTTGTTACAAATCGAGAAATACACTAGAGACCCTAACCTTGGATTAAAGCATTTTTACCGATTAAAAGTTAAACTTTTATGAAAATGAATTATAAAATACACATGCTAGATTCATACCATAATCCTAGAACCCTAGGTGCCACATTTCAAGAAGCAAAACTAATTACATGAATAGTGAAACTAGATTCACATACCAATGTACAGCCAAGGCTCTGATACCAATTGTAGGAAATCTTAGATTTATGCGGAAGCGGTTTAGGACCTAGTACATTGGTATGCTTACCGAATCATCCTTGTTTCACAATTACCTCTCGGAGCGCAGGTCTCGTGTAGAATCTTCCCTTGTAGGATTCCTCTTCACGAACAGCTCACCTCAGCGCCGCAGCACGAACAACCTCCTTGAAGCTGGACTGTGGCAGATCTTCCAAACTATCTCTCGAGGAGGAAGGGGAAGTGTGTGGGCACTGATTAGATTCTGAGCTTGCCTCTTTCTCACCAAAAAGACCTAGGAGGCTGATGACTTAAGAGGTACTATTTATATGGGTTCCAAGAAACCCTAGCTCATTGGGCTCTAGGTTCCTTGGGCTCTTCTCATACTAATAACCCATTTGGGCTTTAGTAAAAGAGCAAACCCAACAAAAGCCTCGTGAGCTGATATCCTTTGACATAATTTCTCTAATATTTTTATTACTCTAATGTACAGAACCAAAGAATGAAAACAGAGTTGCAATACTTTAGTACTTTTAAAGGCCTAAGTTGTTGGACAACAACCAGATCCCAAATCCCAAATTTGAGACCAACGAAGAAAACTTCAATTGCTAAATAGAAATTTACCATGTAACTCTAGACATTACAATCAGTTGGTGAAAACATTACTTGTACTCAAGATACCATCATAAGAGGAAGAATCACGGTTTGCAATGAAAATATCCTTTTCCATAAATAAAAACTAAACTAACAATGACAACAATCACAGATAGCGTAACAGTAATGAAAAGGACATAACATACGAAGAGAGAAAAATTATCAAATAAATCAATAAGGTTAAGATAAAAATCATTGCTCGATTTATAGATCTAAGCCTTATAATGATTAAATTCCTAAGAGAGGGAAAGAGATATGATTAGGGAAAGAGAGATCAAACCTAGCTTAAATTTTCCAGATCGAGCTATCAGATCATGAAATGCATGTCAGATAAAAAAATGTGTATTATGTGAGGAATAGGGAAAGAGAGAGCAAACCTTGAATCAAAGAACCTCAACTAAAGCCTTGAATCGGATTAGGAGAACGGAGATAGTGACAGAATGGATTCAAAAAGATATTCAAATAGATGGAGCGAGTGACAAAATTGGATTTAAGTACCAAGTGATGTGAGAAGTTGATTCTTAAATCGGTTGCAGTGAGTGGAAACGTCTAGGGATTTACCATCTCAGCATTTGGGATCTATAAATAAAATCATGTTATTAACTTACGAAATTAAAAAAATTATAAAAATATTATCAAATGTTTATAAATCAATTCTAAAAATTAAAAGGAAATAAATTTAAAAAAATATAAATTAAAAAAACAGATAATAGAATAAATAATAGTTACAAACAATCAAATATTTATAATTCATAAGAATTAAAATTAGCAAAAAGAGGGTCAGAGGCCAGTAAGCTAGGTCAGAGGCCAGTAAGCTAGGTCAGAGGCCAAATAATAATTAAAAGTATGCAAACAGATAAAATTTCCTCTTCAAGTTTTAAAACGGAAGTTGTGGTCAGAAGAGCTTCCTTCACGTTGGTCTTGTATATACCGAACATTAGGGGTGAAAGTTGGCTGGGCTGGGCCAAGCTTTGCCCCGAAAAATCCAAACCTACGTCAAGAAATTTCAATTTAGCCTGGCCCAAGCCTAGTATGAGTCTAACTGTTAGCCTGGCTTGACCCGTTTATAAAAAAACAAGTGACCTGGCTTGACCCGTTAGCCTATTAATTTTTAGCTTCCAAGCAGAACCATGAATCAACTTCACAAAGTACTCAAATTCTATTGTTACACCAAAAATCATAATTTCAACGTCCAAACAGAATCATGAATCATGACAAAACGCATACAATATGTATTTAAGTCATTTTCAAAAGTAAAATGCTCAAACTAAATAACATATATTTCATCAGATCCAACAAATAAATGCATACTATGTAAATTAAAATAACTACACGATCCAACAAACACATCATGATGCTTGTAGTAAGTATAACCTCTCCCAAAAATCTTTTAATATATTCATATACACAATCTAACATGTTGAGATGTTGGTTCCTCCTATATAAGAAATAAAGTAAGATTTCTATTAAAATATAATCTAATATAATTAAGTTATAAATAATTGCAATTGATTAAATTTATATCTTTTATTTTTTCTTAAGACATACTTACTCTATTTTATTTTATTTAAAATAAATAGTACAATATAGGCCGGCCTGTAGGCTTATAGGCTCGGCCTTTTGAAAGTGAGCATACGACCTTTTTATTAAACAGACTTTTTTATGGCCCAAGCCCGACCTATTATACAAAATATACTAGATCAGGTCTGGCCTGATATAGGCCGAGCCGTAAGCCCCTGTAGGCCGGCCCGACCTAGTTTCACCCTTACCGAACATGGTTATGGTCAGAAGAGAAGCTTGAGCGTAGAGATGGATTACAACTACAACACCTTAGCTAATTACAACGCAATTTATTCATTACTAAATTACCGTGGTGAAATGCTGTTTTTGTTGTAGTGCCTTCTACATATATTTAGACATATGTATCACTGTTGTTATCTTCTAATATATGTATGTTAAGAAATGCCAATGCATCGATTGAAATAAAAAATTTGGATGCATGAATCTATTTTTTTTATATGGAATAATATATTTTGTAACGCATGTAATGTGTAGACATGCAATTGAATGCATTGTTCTTGGTTATGGGAATCAAGAATGAAATGCCAACGACGATGGTGGTTATATTTTTACTGGGTGCTTTTTGAGTGAATCATTGCACTGTTTTAATTTTAAAATAATTTAATAACGATCCATGGTGTGGTGGTTGGGTACGGAATCCTTACAAATCACATTGCTTTATTTTGAGTTTAAATTCAAAATGTGGCAGTTATTTGTGTAACTGTCTTCTTGGTGTCTCGTCATCCTGATAATGATAATGCTTATGCCCGAGGATTCAAGTTCGAATCTTGTAGAAGAATATTAGAAATTTTATATTCTAACTAAAATTTTATACATTGAAATGATTGCATTGGTTTTATTAAGATTCAAGTAGAGTCGTACATATTTTTTTATCCAGGATGCAAATAATGATATTGATGCATTGAATAAATATCATGATGATATATACTGTTGGTATATGTTTAATATTGAAAACTCTTAGAATTGATTATATGGGAAAATCATGTATTTTTTGAAATTCAATTATATATGGTATACATGGATTTGATGGTATATATAACGACATTTGATATCCATTAAATCGTGATTTATAAATGGGAAAGTTTTGACTTTATGATTTAGGCAAGTGAGAATTCTTGCTTAAAAATGCACTATGTGCTTTGATGGATATAAAAGTCTTATATCTAGTGAAATATTTGATACTATGTGAACTCAAAAAAGCTATCTTAGTGATGGCATGATCAAAGTCAATGTGATGACTTTAAATGTTGTCAATGACATGATAATTGTAAGAACCCGCACCGTTAATTTAGGGAATTAATTAAATAAATATGAGAATTAGGAAATAATTTTATAATTGACCAGAATAATTATGAGAAGACTTTAATAATTATGGTAAGTGGTTAATAATGCTGAAAGTCTCTTTTCTGACGAAAAGTGCAGATATCGGTTTTGCTTCACGGTATAAATGCGTACCGATGAAGTATCCCGGAAAATTATAATAAGTGTGGAAATATTCCTAGAATAATATATAGGACTAGTATGTCAAGTTTCAAGTTGAAATAATGAGAACTGGTGCCAGAAATGATACTGGCTATGTAAAAGCGCGTACCGGAAAGGTGCTGCGAAAAATGAAATAAAAATATGATAAATCTTAGAAAAATGAGTAGGTTTAGAATCCTAAGTTTGGGATTAAAATTCTAAGCGTATCTATTAGCGCTAATACAATGTGATTAAAACTTAATGAGGCTATATATAGGATTGACACATGATCCTAGGTCAGATTTTTGCACCTCTACGTAGCATTTGCTGGAGCCTTTGAGCAACCACCTTGCCATCTCCTTCCTCGTCCTAAAAGAAGCCCAAGTGACCACCTTTTCTTCAATTCTCTTCATCAAAACACCTAGAGTGTGTATGAACAATCATTGTGAGTGGGAAAGTTGCATTTTTTCTGGTTGTGGTTGCTGTCTTGTAAGGGTGAGAGAGCTGACTTCTTGGCTAAGAGGAGAGGGAACCATTTTCTTAGTTGTGGGAGCTCCAAGTGGTGAGCTTTGTGAAGAAAGAGCCAACCTTCTTGTCATTTTTGTGGTTGAGGGATGTTAGACTTGAGGAGCTGTTGTGAGAGCTCCAAGAGCATCCCTCTTTGCTGTTTTTGAAGCTTTGGGTATAAACCTCAACTTTTCTCTTTGAGTTTCTTTGAAAAGAATGGATTTTTTTACTTGTTAAATGAAATGAATAAGTAACCTTGATGAAAACAAGCATGAATATATATGAAAATGGTAGCTTGGACTTTAGTTGTGGGTAAAGGTTGAATCTTGTACGAAAAAGTCTCAAAAAATGTATTTTTGGCATACTGTCGCAAAATATCCCGATATTGGAAAACCAATATCCGGATATATGATATCCCGATATTGATATCCGGATATTCCTCAAAAAATATCCGGATATTGATATCCCGATATGATATCCGGATATCGATATCCCGATATTCCCTTGGCAATATCCCGATATTTTGGTCTGAACAGCAACAAACCTGTTTTAGTAAAAATTTGATATCTTGAGCTAAAGAGCTCCAAATCTAGTTCCGTTTGGACCTATGTGAAGCTAACACATAGGGATGCAACCCTGTAAACTTTTGTAGCCATTGGATAAGTTCTTTGATCGAAGTGTCAATTTTAAGTCGCATTTTGGTTGCTGGAATTTCTGTTTGCAGCAGTCACCTTGCGTATAACATAACCGGAGTTATACAACTCCGATTGAGGCATATAATATGTCGTTGTAAAGCTAGAGATGTCTAGTTTAAAATATTAAAATCTTGGAATTTTCGGTAAAGAGATGCAATGAAAGTTTTAAAAAAGAGTAAACACAATTTAATGCTTAAGGCTTTGAGAAAAGCTTGCAGTAAGCGAAAATGAGAAAGAAAACATATTTCTTTTGACATGAAATTATAGAGAATGAGTATTGATGATATTTATGGTATAAACACACTGTGATTGTGCTGTTTGATGACCTTGAGCTAGTGTGGACTTAGGCTTGGATTGATTGCTTAGAGGTAAGCTTTCGTGTCCTCGGATTGATCTGTTGCTTGTTCCACCGACCTCCATGGGAGTGTGGTTTATATGCATGTATGCTTTTATGAAAATGATATAAGCATTGATATACGCTTGAGACATGTTGATATAGTTGTTGATGTAATGTATGAATGTCATGTTAGTACTTGTACGATCAGGCAGCCACTCTGGTGTGCAAGGCATATGTAATGTATGAATGTGATGTTAGTACTTGTACGATCAGGAAGCCACCCTGGTGTGCAAGGCATGAGGCAGCCTCCCTCATGTTGGTAGGTAACAGACGTGTATAAACCCTATCTTGTTCCCTGGCCAGTCAAACCACATTTACATACATCACATGATTAATGAGTTTTAGTTTTTAGCTCGTTGAACAAGAGATTATACTGTCATGATATAAATGCCTTAACATGAACATGCATTGAAATTACTGTTTTTGAACTTATATTATACTTGTAAGTGAGCTTAGGGTGGAAGAGTCTTTGAGGACCCCTTGTCTTATTGAAATTTCTTTTTAGAGATCTCACCCCACGTTTGGGGCACATTTTCAGGTTCAGGTACCTCGGGGGTTGAGACCTCGGGCGGCAAGAGGCCGGAGCTTAGTTGACTGTTTATTGCCTGTTTATGCTTATCTGATTGGTTGCTGAATTATGCTTATTGTCATGATATTATTGTTTGAGCTGAGACTCTGTTGAGCTTGTTGCCTTATTTGGTGAGCATGAGGATTGTCTATGTAAAAACCCGCACCGTTAATTAAGGAATTTAATTAATTAGTTATGAGAAAATAGGAAATGATTCCATAATTGACCCTAATAATTATTATGAGACTCCAATAATTATGATAAGTGATTAAAAATGCTGAAAGTCGCTTTTCGGAAGAAAAGTGCAGATACCGGTTCCGCTAGTCGGTATAAATGCGTATCGAAAAAGTATCCCGGAAAATTATTATAAGTGCATGATAATTACTAAAATAATATGTAGGACTTGCAAAACGAGTTTCAAGTCCAAATAATGAGAACTGGTGCCAGAAATTGATACTGGCTATGAAAAGCGCGTACCGGAAAGGTGCTCAGAAAAATATAATAAAAATATGATAATTCTTGTAAAATTAAGTAGGTTAAGAATCCAAATTTTGGGATTAAAAAGTTAAGCGTAGCAATTAAAGTTAATACTGTGTGTTTTATTGTTAAATCGCTATAAATACTTTTCTTAAGGGCACACAACCCTAGAAAATTGATTCCTACGTGAGTGCATTGGAGGCTGGTCAGCTGGTGCTCTCTCCTTGAGTTCTCTTCTCCATTGTGAGCCAAGTTGTCATCTTTCACTTGGTTTCTTCTTATTTTCTTGGTAAACACTTGAGTGCTATCATTGTGAGGGTGTGAGAGTGCATCATCTGAGTTTGTGACCTCTGGTTGGGGAGTGTTTGTTGCTGACTTTGGAGGTTGGGGGTTGTTGAGCCATTGTAGTGGCATTGTGAGCTTCAAGGAGCTTCCTTTGTGAAGAAAGAACCAACCTTGGTGTGTCTTTTTCGTTTTGGGACCAAGTCAGAACCTTGGGAGTGTCAAGTGAGCTCCAAGAGCCTCTTTGTTCTGAGTTTGAAGCTTGGGTATGTTGTACCAACCTTGTTCTTGAGTTTTAATGCTTAAAAGAAATGTCTTGGTATGTTTATAGAGTTAAACAAGTAACCAACTGGTATGTGGACGTGAAAGAGAATAAAAATGCATGCTTTAACGTTTGGAAGTGATAAAAATGGAACCTTGGAAGAATATCTTCGCGAAATGCAAAAACTGCATTCTGTCGCGAAATATCCGAATATTTCGAGTGAGATATCCGGATATTGGATATCCTGATATTTCGAGTGAGATATCCGGATATTGGATATCCTGATATTTCGAGTGCGATATCCTGATATTGGATATCCTGATATTTCGAGTGAGATATCCAGATATTGGATATCCTGATATTTCGAGTGAGATATTCGGATATTGGATATCCTGATATTTCGAGTGCGATATCCTGATATTGGATATCCTGATATTTCGAGTGAGATATCCTGATATTGGATATCCTGATATTTCCAGTGAGATATCCGGATATTGGATATCCGGATATTGGATATCCGGATATGGGGAGCTGGATATCCGGATATTGCATATCCGGATATGTCCCCGAGGAATATCCAGATATTCTGGGATTCGTAGAACAGTAGCTGTGCTGTGTGTACAGTAGGCTCTTGGGGGTTTGTGGACCCTAGATTGATGAAGTTGAACTTCTGTTTTAAATGAACGAAGTCAGAATCATGTGATTAAGGGCTTATGGCTTTGTGTGAAGCCGTAAGGCGTAAAACGTAATGAGAAGGCGTGGTCTTAATATTTATGCTTGTAGTGCATGTTTATTGATTTAGTATTGGTCCATATCAGATTGTGATCTGCTGTGTGTTGGACTTGAGCCGTGTGGACTCTTGGCATTGGAAAGTGAGCTTGCAAGGTAAGCTTTCGTGTCCTCGGTTTAGCCATGTTGTGGTTCCACCATGTCCCATGAGGCTATGGTTATATGCATGATGTTGTCTTCATGTACTGTTTTATTGAAATGCTATGGAGCTGTTAAGTGCAATTGCTGTATGATATTTATGTGGTGTTTGCCTTAAAGGGAAACCATGGGGTGGCCCTTTGGGGGTGGGTACAACATGGGCTGGTACTGTGTGGGTAATAGACGTATTCCTGCATTTCTCTGATCAGTAGAATAGTTATAACCCACATGACATGATTATCTGCTGCATTGCACTATTTATGAAATTATATTGTTAAATTGCTTTTGAACTTATATTACATATGTAAGTGAGCTTGGGGTGGAAGATCCTTGAGGACCCCTTGTCTTACTGAGATTTCTGTTAGAGATCTCACCCCACGTTTGGGGCGCTTATTTCAGGTTCAGGTAATGTTGAGACCTCAGGCGGCAGGAGGCCGGAGCTGAGTTAGATATTGCTGTTATATTATGCTGACTTGTTGGATGCTGGTTATGCATGCTGCTTTATGCTTTTAGCTTCAGTTTATGATTGTATATCATCTTGTTGTTTACGCTGTTGATTTGATGAGCATGGGGATTGTCCATGACACATAGTATTATTTATGTCTTGAGTCTTTTGGGAGTTGTAATAATATATCAGGATATTGTCCGGATTACGAGATGTAATGTCGTGATTTAGATACACACTTTATTTATATATTGAGGTATTTCAGTAGATGTCTTATTGCAATTTACATACAGGCGATATTTTATGAAATTGATTAAGTAATCAACTTGACTAAGTTTAATGACGTCATAATTGAAAAGAAAAAGAATATTCCGCAATTTTTATTAAGCGCAGCTTAATACGATGTAATGTTAACAAACCGGGTATATACGGGGTGTTACAGTCCATGCCACATTGATTATGCTCTGTTTATTTAGATTTGAGTTGTATAGTTGCATCAGGATATTGTCCGGTCTACGTGTTGTAGTTCCGTGACTAGATACACACTTAATATATATGAGGTATTTCAGTTAGCTTTTATTGCAAAGTACATACAGACAATGTTTTGAAAAAGGATTAATTAATCAACTCAGTTATTAATAATGACGTCATAATTGAAAAGAAAAAGTTAGCTTCCACATTTAATTAGTTGCGCTACTGCCATATGTATGTTTAATACGCCGGGTGCACACGGGGTGTTACAATAATTGTATATTATTTTATGGTTAAAATGAAGTTTATTATTTGGTATATGTGTTGTAGCCAAATAAGAAAATTAAAGTTATAAGGAGCAATCGATAGGGAGAGTATAATGGCTCATTCGAGAAATTTTGTTTAGAGTTTGGTACTACAAATCAAATGATGGCTCCTTATGCTCCACAATCCAATAGGATTGTTGATAGAAAGAACCAAACATTAAATGAAATGATATTGTTGATGTTTGGTTTACCATAATTTGTGGGGGGAAGTCATTTTAATGACAAATTATATAATCAATTTGGTACCCCGCAAGAAGAAAATTAAGAACATCCCCTATGAAATGTGGAAATGTAAGAAGCCTACCTTAAATTATCTTGAAGTGTGGGGGGTGCTTGGCTAAGGTTGCGGTTCCTAAACCTAAAAGGTTGAAAATCAGACCTAAAATCGTGGATTGTTTATTCATCCGTTATGCACTTAATAGTAATGCCTATCAGTTTCTGGTTTATAAATCTGATGTCTCAGATATACACGTTAATACGGTTATTGAGTCAAGGGAAGTTACTTTCTTTGAAGAAGTATTTCCGTACAACAAAGTACATGAATCAAGTGGTAATAATGATAACCACATTGTGATACCTCAGGATCCTACAACTAATACTGATCCTGTAGAGGATGTAGAAGATGAACCTAGATGTAGCAAGAGGCAAAGGACAACCACATCCTTTGGACTTGATTTTATGACGTATCTATTAGAAAACGAGCCTCGGACGTATAAGGAAGCTATAACGTCCCCGGAAGCACCATTTTGGGAAGAGGCTATCAATAGTGAGATAGAATCTATCTTGTCCAACCACACTTGGGTATTGGTTAACCTTCCTCCTGACAATAAGCCTTTAGGAAGTAAGTGGGTATTCAAAAGAAAAATGAAAGAAAATGGCACAATTGATAAATATAAAGCTCGGCTTGTGGTAAAAGGCTTACAGGCAACGTGAAGGTCTCGACGACTTCAATACTTATTCACCTGTTACAAGGATCACATCCATTAGGATGTTGATCGCGGTAACTGCATTGAATGGATTAGAAATACATTAAATGGATGTTAAGACCGCCTTCTTAAACGACGACCTAGATGAAGATATATATTGAGAACAACCTGAAGGTTTTGTTGTTCCAGGACAAGAACGAAAAGTTTATCCCTTAATTAAATCCCTTTACGAGTTAAGAAAAGCTCCAAAACAATGGCATGCGAAATTTGATAAAGTTATTTTATCAAATGGATTTCGAATTAATGAATGCGAAAAATGTGTATATGTTCGAAACACTGAAATTTTATAAAGTTATGTTATCAAATGGATTTCGAATTAATGAATGCGACAAATGTGTATATGTTCGAAACACTGAGAAAGGATTTGCCATTGTCTGTCTTTATATAGATGACATGTTGATAATGGGTAGCAATAATCAAATGATTAAAGCTACTAGACAATTACTTAAGAGTAAATTCGATATGAAAGATATGAGGATAGCAGACGTTATCCTAGGTATTAAAATCCATAGAACAGCTGGAGGGTTGGCCTTATCACAGGCTCACTATATAGCTAAAATTCTTGAGAAATTCAAAAGTTTGAATATAACCCCTGTGAAAAATTCCGTAGATTCTAATGTTAATTTATTAAAGAACACTAGTAAGGCTACAACACAAAAACTATATGCTCAAGTGTTAAGAAGTCTTACGTATGTTATGAACTGCACCAGATCTGATATTGCCTATGCAGTAAGTCTGTTAAGTCGCTTTACTAGTAATCCAAATGAAAATCATTGGAAAGCTATGGTAAGAGTTTTGGGATACTTAAAGTACACTCAAAATTTTGCTTTGCATTACGAAAAATACCCCACAACTTTAGAAGGGTATTGTGATGCAAATTGGATCACCGGCTCTAATGACACGAGATCCACAAGTGAATATGTGTTCAACCTTGGTGGGGGTGTTGTGTCTTGGAAATCATCCAAACAAACTTGCATTGCAAGGTCAACCATGGAAGTAGAATTTAATGCTTTAGATAAAGCCGGTGATTCGTAATTCTATTGAGGATGTTCCTAATTGGCCAAAGTCGGTGCCAGCCGTATGCATACACTGTGATAGCCAAGTAGCTATTGGAAGGGCCAAGAACATCATGTAAAACAGTAAGTTTAGACATATACGTCGTAGACATGATACCGTAAGATAACTACTCTCGAATGGAATCATTACAATTGACTATGTTAAGTCTAAAGAGAACATAGTGTATCCGTTAAACAAAGGGATACCTAGAGAATTGGTTGACAATGTGTCGCAAGGAATGAGTTTAAGGCCTATCAATTGTTGATCATTGCGGTAACTCTACCTTGATGAGTGGAGATCCCACGAACTAGGTTCAAAGAGACAACTAAGTGATGTTCGACTGTTAAAACACTGTGGAGTTTCTAAACTCATACTCATTCCTATGACAAGACAGTGTATTTATGAGGGTAAGCATTTAGACTTTTAATGATTTCTTAATCTGTTGTGTTATGATGATGTATAGTGAGTTACATCACAAGAGATCACCTATGTGAGGGTGAAGTGTGTTAGTATATGGATGTTCTAGAGACAATTTTTGATTAGATTAGGCCATTTCCAACTTTCAAGTTAAAGGCCATTTCTATGAGAGTTTTTCAAAGGCCTATTCTCTAAAACACTCGCAGAACTAGGAAGGTGTCCCATGTAACACCCCGTGTATACTCGGTTTGTTAACATGCCATCGTAATAAGCCACGCTTAATTAAAAATGTAGAATATTCTTTTTCTTTTCAACTATGACGTTATTATCCTTACCAAGTTGAATTACTTAATTCATTTCCAAAACATTGCCTGTATGTAAATGCAAAAGACAAATATCTATACTGAATAACCTCAAAACATAATTAAGACCATTAACTGAGTCTCTAGTCACGGCACTACAACACGTAAGCCGGACAACCCTGATAGTTTATACAACTCAAATCTAAACAAATAATACAAAACAAATGTGGCATGGACAATCCCCATGCTCACCAAATAAGGCAACAAGGCCTAACCGAGTCTCAAATCAATAACTTAACATGAAGCTAAACACATAATAGCAGCAGGCATAATCTAGCATCCAACATAAGCAGCATAACATCATATAAATCAGCTAAGCTCCGGCCTCCTGCCGCTAGAGGTCTCAACCCCCGCATTACCTGAACCTGAAATGGTGCCCCAAACGTGGGGTGAGATCTCTAAACAGAAATCTCAGTAAGACAAGGGGTCCTCAAGGATCTTCCACCCTAAGCTCACTTACATGTGCAATATAAGTTCTAAAAGCAGTAATTCAATATCAGTTCTAAAATCAGTGCAATACAGCAGATAATCATGTCATGTGTGTTATAAGTATTCTACTGATCAGAGAAGTGGAGGAATATGTCTATTACCCACAAAGTACACGCCCATGCTGTACCCGCCCCCAGGACCACCCCATGGCTTCCTGGCTAGGCGAAACACCACATACATATCATAAGCATTTTGCACTTAACAGCTCTATAGCATTTCAATAAAACAGTACATGAAAACACATCATGCATATAAACCATCCCCCCATGGGATATGGTAGAACAAACAATGGCTAAACCGAGGACACAAAAGCTTACCTTGCAAGATAGCTATCCAGTGCCAAGAGTCCACACTAGCTCAAAGTCCACACACAACACAAACCAAATCTGTTTTGGACCAGCAATCATATCAATATTCATACCAACAAGCATACGATATAAAGACAACGCCTTTCCTTTACGTTTCATGTCTTTAGGCTTCTCACAAAGCCATAAGTCCTTAATCCCTTGATTCTGACTTAGATAAGTTATTACAGAAGTCCCACTTCATCAATCTAGGGTCCACAAACCCCAAATACCAATCTGTATGAACAATACCATTACTGTTCACACAAACCCAGAATATCCGGATATTTGTCGGGGGCATATCCGGATATCAATATCCGGATATCTGTCTGGCAATATCCGGATATCAATATCCGGATATTCAAAACCCCATATCCGGATATTTCTAACCCAATATCCGGATATTTTGCGGCAGAACTCAGATTCTGCATTTCGCGAGATATCAACCCAAAGGTTCGACTTTTACCGATTACAGAAGCTTAAACATGCATTTTAAGGTGTGTTTAACCTTACCCAACCACAAGTTATTAACTTTAGTTCATTACATGCATCAAGGTTCCTTTTTTAACCATCAAAACTCATGATCAAAGGTTGAGTATGTTTACCAAGCTCTCAATACAGAAAAATCCAGTGATTTGGAGCTTCCAATGCCACTCCACAGAGTAGCAACCAAAGGGCCACAAAAAAGCACTTCAAGGTGGGTCCTTTCTTCACAAAGGTCACCACTTGAAGCTCCCACAACCAAGACAAGGCTCCAACAACACAACCCAAGAACTCAGACCCACACCTTCACACAAGACAGCACCCTCAACTCAGAAGATGACACTTCTCACCCTCACCAATGCTCACACCCAAGAGTTTACTTGTTTTAGAGGTGAAGAAATCAAAGAAAGAAGGTGGCTTGGAGGTTTTCCATGCCAGGAGACCATGGAAGAAAGGGTGGCAGCAGCTCTTCAGAAAAACTCTACGTAGGAGGCACAATAATCTGACCTAGAAGTGTGCCATGCCCTTAAATAGTCCACTTAAGCCTTAAACACATTGTATTAGCATTAATAGCTACGCTTAGCATTTTAATTCCAAACTTAGGACTCTGATCCTACTCATATTTCTAAGATTTATCATATTTTTATTTTATTTTTTGCAGCACTTTTCCGATACGCGCTTTTCCATAGCCAGTATCAGTTCTGGCACCAGTCCTCATTATTTTAACTTGAAACTTCTTTTACAAGTCCTATATATTATTCTAATGACATATACACACTTTTCATAATTTTCTGGGATACTTCATCAGTACGCATTTATACCGAGTAGCAGAACCGGTATCTGCACTTTTCGTCAGAAAAGCGACTTTCAGCATTATTAATTACTTACCGTAATTAATTAATCCTTATCATAATTATTAGGGTCAATTATGGAGTTATTTCTTAATTTCTCATAATTAATTAATTAACTTCCTTAATTAACGCTACGGGTTCTTACATCCCACAGCCAAAATGGGCACAACAAAGGACCAACAATGCTAGAGAAGTAATTATGTGAGTCCTATTGTCTAGGTATACACTAAAGGTCGACGGTTCAAGTCGCCCAGACCACCGATTGACCGAGTATATCTGATAGATTTCACTAGAGAAGGTTCAAAGGTAACTCTACCTATCTCGATGCAATTGTTTCTCGTTGAGAAAATTACACTTTGCATTCATATTCTTAAGCATTTAGCCACGATGAATTGGCTTCTTATCCAGGTGGGGGATTGTTGGATTATGGGTCTAAATCCCATAAATTATGAATAAGAAGTTTGGTAGTGAGAATGTGTGTCTTTTCGTCGACAAACAAATATATCTTTATATCTTAATGGATGTGTTGTTTCATTCTAACAGACGTGTTGTTTCATCCTTGAATGAGTGTCTTTTCGTGTTGAACGAATGTGTCTTTTCGTGTCCAACAGATGTGTTATTTCGTCGTCGAATAGGTACCTTTTGAATCGTGACCTTACGTTTTCTATATATAGACTCTGACCCCTTCAGAAAATATTATTCAGTTGTCTACACTATTACTCTGCCGGATTTTTTCCTTCATCCGGTTTTGAATACTTCCTTTTATTTTCTGGTGTAATTCCTCTGGCATCTTGTTGTGTTCGTTTGGGCTGTTGACTGGTAGTGCCACCAATCTTCAAATGCAATCCGTTCTATCCTAGGAGACAAGTGTCCATCAACCTTCGACATCAGTGAGGGGGCAAATTGTCTTAAGGAGACATTCTGTGGGCTCGGATTTTCTACATTATCCTGCATACATTGATCATTATGTTCCATTATCTGACATCCTGTAAGTCTGTTCTAATTTCCTTATTGCACTGTGTTTCATAATTTTGATCATTAATCTCTTCTGTTCTATACATGAGTTCAAACCTATTAGTGATTTAATATCACCCACTGTCTTCAAATAACAATGGTAATGGTATGTGGGCATCTGACTTTTCTGTTCGGCATATGAGTCAACCAAAAAAACATGTCCAACTAAGAATATGACGTTGTGTGCATCTATATCGTTATAATATGCAGAGTTTATTTTTGATGATGGTGGTGAAGAAAAGGTACACATAACAGTGTAGTTACCACCACTTTGTGATTCGATGATACAAATTAAGGCGGCTAGAAGATCTATTGCCAAATAATGGTCTAAACAATACCCCATCAAATAGATCATATACGCAGTGCATTACCAAATCTTGATGCAAGTCAAACTTAAAAGCAAGAAGCCTATAAAAATCATTATCTTTCTTTAGCTTTGAGCCTGCGGCTGCGAAATCATGCTACCCCATTTGATAAGTAGTGTCCCAAAAACAAAAATATATTTTTCATAACAGAGGATCTTGTTAAAGGAAGGTACAGAAGAATCCCCATATCTTTCTGAAGGGTCCATTAATATTTTGATTGTGCGCAAGTCGAATATTTATTAATTGGTTTCTCATAGATCTCATTAGTACCTGCAGTTTGCCTAATGAAAAAACATATCTCAAGGGGGGCTTTGTCAATTGCCTCCCTCAGCTTCAAATTATAAAGCATAATATATTCATTGAAGCACTTGGACTGTTGGACACCGTGAAAGGTCACAATATAGTCAAGAACCATTTAAGCTTAAATTCAAATTTATACTTCGAGTCCTTCAATATGTATATGTATATTATTGAGCATATCTTAGCGGAATTGTGACTGTTCTAATTAAGATAAGATACTTAGACATAAAATCATACAATACTATTCAACAGAAGAAGAGGTCAAGATCAAAAGAGACTAATATTAAAATCAAAAGACAATTTCATATAATAAAAAAGAAATACCTTAAAGTTTTGAGTTGAAATAATTTTTTACTATCAGAGCACTACGAAGTTACGAGTTCGATCTTCACCGCCCATATTTTCTAGTGGAATTAAATAAACACAAAGTAAAACAAGAAAATTAGGCGTGTGCAATATCCACACTTCAAGCTCAAAGAGTTCTTGCATAAGAGAATGTGTTAGAGAATAATATAAATCGTTAAAAAGACTCCCACCCAACATCTTGAGGTTTTGGATTAAAATAGTCCTTTACAATATTCGCAAAAGATCATATTAGGGTAAGACCCTTGGAATTAAAAACTAACTGGCATAAATTTTTCATTAATAAATTATGTCATATGACATAAGATCACGAGTTTATTTTAGCTGTTTACAAACAAATTAATGGCCATGAAAAAAGCATTAGAATAGGGACAAAGAAAGTAATAATCATCGATTTGTTTATAGGGGCAGGTTATATTTACAAACTTTTTTGTTTACAAACTCTTACAAACTACATTATATAGAACCGGTCCTCATCAATCACACAGTGTACGACCGGTCCTACATTAGTGTAATTGCAAAAAAAGTTTGTAAACGGATCATGTCCTTTGTTTATATAAATATATTTGTTTATAGACAGATAGCAGATCGTCTTATATAATCTCATGTCACATGAAATGATCCATTCTCAAACGGTTCCCATTTGAAGTGCTAGTACTCCACACATTTAGTCAAATGACATAATTAGTGGTTAGCATCTTAAGAGATCATTGACATCCTCGACACGATTTAAATACGTGAGGATCTAAGAATTTGTCATATAATCTCCCTTAGCATTTGCCTCTTACAATTTGAGCAAACTAGCTCTAATTTCCTATAGGTCAGTCCTTCTAGTCCCTACCTACAAAAGCCTTTCAGTTACGTACCTCTAGCTTCTCTAGTCAATGTAGTCATGGTTAAATTCCAGGCCACGCTAAAATATTTTGCTATGTTTCTAGCACTAGTTGCCTGCAATGATTTCCTTATAACTCATGGCAGGCAGATAAAGCCATCGAACCAACATGTTCCTATTCCATCATCAGAGAATAAAGTTGACTCTCCCATGATGCCAAATTATAAAGTACCTAGTTTTGGAGACTCAGGTGCACCTTACACAAATGCTTTCCGACCCACAACACCAGGTTGCAGTCCTGGTGTCGGCCACTGTAGTTTTTCAAGAGAAGATAACAATATGAAAGCAATGGTGGTAGTTAAGAGTCCAAATGTTGAAGTTTCTATGAGTGAGGGATCAAAAAAATGATTTCAAACCCACAAACCCATGTCACACCTGATAAGTCTCAACGACACTAAATTTTTAATATCAAATTTAGTTTAAATAATGATTAATATGATTAAGAATATAGTATTAATTAATAAATCCAAAAGATATCAAGATTCCAACAAGTAGATAAGATTTTCATCCCTTTTAATATTATTTCAGGTTTAAAGTAATTAATTACAAATACTAAGAGATAAAGGCAGTTGCAAAAGATAAAGACCAAGAAAAATAAAGAATTAATCAGAATTAATTCTTGTTCAGCGAACCTGGTCCAAATTAAAAGCCCACTTTTATTTCTTTAAAAGAGACGCAATTAGGGCTTTTGAAAAAGATGCTGGGACGCAACAAAGAAAGGCTAGGAGGTAGCCAGAGATGACTTAGGAGGCAGAGAAGCTCCGTTCCGGACCTGAGGAGCGGAGAAATGGTCAAAGCTTTACCGTAGAGACCAAGTTTTATGTTTCTTTTTTAAAATTTAGTTTCTTTTCATCTTTTTATTCTGATTTTATGAACATGTTAGGCTAGTTCTTTTTATGTAGTTAGGGCAAGATGGAACCAATGGGTTCTTAAACGCTGTTTATCCTTTCTTATAATTTATATTCATGATTTAAGTTATGCAGTTAATTTGTTTCCTCATGACTAGTTTTGTTTATGAATTGATTACTCATAGATAAACACATGAATCTTGCATGACAATAGGGATGTTGGTGTATTGATTTCGATTGAACAATTGCTAGAGTTTGTATGATCTACGGATAGGCTTACAAATTTTATAACTTTATGGTTCTTGCGTTAATGCTTGCTTTAGAAAAAGGTACTAAGGGATTAGGCTTTTAAATGAAGTAAAGGATCAAATTACCAGGGGATTGAGATTTAATCAAATTTAAAAAGATCGTTAATAACTAATCTTGAATGTTAATTATAAGAAGGGGTAGATTTGTTAGGAAAACATTGAGGAAGTCGAGTCCTAGCTACGTCTTTTAGTAAAAGTTAAAAACCAATTTCCTCGCATTATTAATTCTTGAATTAATTTCTTAAATATTGAAAATTAAAAATAAGTTGTTTAAAAATTCTATTTTTAAAATTAATTCTCTCAACAAAAATCATTTAGGATACATCCAACTTTAATTGCGTAGATAAATTAGTGATTGATAAGCAGTCCTCATGGGAACGACAACCTTACTTTATCACTTTATTACTTGTACGACTGGTGCACTTGCCAAAGTTGCAACAACAGCCCTGGTGTTAGTCATGCTCTGCAAAAGAAAATTGAAAGCTAAATTAATATTATTATAGGCTAGCCCACAATCTAGATATTTTAGGTTTTTTTCTTTGATAAATAACTTGGAGGTATTTCTATGCAATCTTCTCCGGCTATTTTATTCTCAGAATACGGCCCCCAAGACTAATTTCTCATTGAAATAAAGGATCATTGGACTATTATCATTGGAGAAAGAATGAGACTAATCTCACTTGGAAGAGAAGACAATTTCTATCTTATCCCAAAAAATTTCAAACATTTACTTTGGTCAATATTTGAACTTTTGACCAAAAAAATCCTTGGACATTTAATTACCAACTCAACTACGTACCCCCAAAGAAATGAAGAGGATGAAGGGAAACCTCATTAAGAAGGATCAATGAAGATGAGCAAAGGAGGTGGGCCTGGAGAAGGAAGAAACACATAAATTGGGTTTGACAACAGATTTTATGGACAAAATCGTTGTCCATTGAGCGATTTTACAGCAGGCTGAAGCTGTTGATGATGAGATTAGATGTGAGGAGCAAGAACAACGCAACAAGAATTTAGTATTCTTCTTATTGCACGAGACTTGATTTGATATTATTTTTTCTATTTCAAAATGAAAAAGTATTTTGATAGAGTGGTTTATTAGCATAGGGAAAAAACATAAGTAAAATAGGTTTAAGAAGAAAATAACGAGCTCCGTTTTAGTAAATTTAATATTCATTCAAAACCTACTCTATGTAATTTCTCAGAGACGATTTAGTGGTAATTAACTAATTATTGTTAACCGCCACTGCAACACCAACATCAAATCCCGAATTTGGCGTATGATACCCTTGGGATTATTTTAGGCTTTATTTGGGAGTTTGGAGGGAAAGAGAAGGAAGAGGATCCAAGGAAGAGTGAGGGAAAGGAAGGGAAGGAAATTGAAGGGTACTCCCTTCTCTTGTTTTGGAGTTAAAAAAATGACAAGGAAGAAAATTAGAGGATTAATGAGATATTCTTATCATTATACCCTATTTTTAAAATTAATATAATTATTATATTTTAAAAATTAAATTAAATTTAAAATTTCTAAAAAAATTATTTATGTACTTTTCATAATACTAAAAAAGATCATATTTTCAACGAAATTTTTACGTTGCAAACGACGAAAATTTTGTCACAAAATTATTTTTGCATCGGAATATTTTTAATCGAAAAGCGATGTAACACCCTGGGTATACCCGGTTTGTTAACATATCATCGTATTAAGCCACGCTTAATTAATAAATGCGGAATATGTTTTTCTTTTCAATTATGACATCATTAAACTTAGCCAAGTTGATTACTTAATCAATTTCATAAAAACATCGCCTGTATGTAAATTGCAAAAGACAGTTAACTGAAATACCTCATGATATAAATAGGTGAGTATCTAAGTCACGAATCTACAACACGTAGTCCGGACAATATCCTGATACATTAATACATCCCAAAATTAAATCAGAAAGTCAAGTCAATGTGGCACAGACAATTCCCATGCTCACCAAATAAACGACATAGCCAACAGAGTTTCAACAATAACATCAAATGAAGCTATAAGCATGATATCAACAGACATAAACCAGCATCCAAGCACAGTCAGCATAAGCAGATAAACATCAATCAACTAAGCTTCGGCCTCCTGCCGCTAGAGGTCTCAACCCTGGGTTACCTGAACCTGAAATAAGCGCCCCAAACGTGGGGTGAGATCTCTAAACAGAAATCTCACTAAGGCAAGGGGTCCTCAAGAATCTTCTCCCCCAAGCTCACTTACATGTGCAATATAATTCAAAATCAATTCAACAATATAAGTTCTAAAACAATGCAATGCAGCAGATAATCATGTCATGTGTGTTATAACTATTCTACTAATTAGAGAAATGCAGGAATACGTCTATTACCCACATCAGTACACGCCCATGCTGTACCCGCCCACAGGACCACCCCATGGCTTCCTGTCTAGGCGAAACACCCCATACATATCCTAAGGCATTTGCACTTAACAACTCAATAGCATTTCAACAAAACACACATGACATGAGGGATATCAATATCCGAATATGAATATCCGGATATTTCGCGACAGAATGCAGTTTCTACATTTCACGATATATCACTTCCAAGGTTCCATTTTTAACACTTCTAAATGTTAAAGCATGCATTTTTACTCTCTTTTAGGTTCATATACTAATTGGTTACTTGTTTAACCCATTAACATGCCAAGACTCAACCTTTAAACAACTAAAAATCAAGATCAAGGTAGGTGAACTTACTCAAGGCTCAAAACAGAGAAATGAGTGCTCTTGGAGCTCACCAAACAGCTCCTCAAGGTTCTGATTTCAATGTGCACGAAAATGGCACACCAAGGAGGGTCCTTTCTCTTCAAAGGTCACACCTTGAAGCACAAAATGCCATGACAATGGCTCCCAAGACTCCCGCCAAGAAGTCATCCCCCAAAGACCTCACAAGCCATATGTTAAACTCAGAAAGGAGGCATTTTACACTCTCACAAGCCCAAAGCACACTCACCCCAAGAGATTTGGTGAAGAAACCAAGAGAAAATGTGATCCCTTGGCTCAAAAAGTGGAGATGAAAGGTGGCAAGGGTGGCTGGTTTGGAGCTTCAGCATAAGACTCTCGTAGAGGTGCAAAAATCTGACCTAGGATCAAGAGTCAAGGCTATTTATAGGCCACTTAAGTCTTAATCGCACTGTATTAGCGCTAATTGCTACGGTTAGCAATTTAATCCCAAACTAAGGATTCTGAACCTACTCATTGTTTTAAGATTTGTCATATTTTTATTTTATTTTTCGCGGCACCTTTTTATGGTACGCTTTTCCATAGCCAGTATCAGTTCTGGCACTAGTTCTTATTATTTTGAATTGAAACTTGTTTTACCAGTCCTATATATTGTTCTATGAATATTCATGCACTTATTATAATTTTCTGGGATACTTCATCGGTACACATTTATACCGAGTGGCAGAACCGGTATCTGCACTTTTCGTCAGAACTTTCAGCCTTATTAATCATTTACCATAATTATTTAAGCCTTCGCATAATTATTAGGGTCAATTATGGAATTATTTCCTAATTTCTCATAATTAATTGATTGACTTCCTTAATTAACAGTGCAGCTTTTTACATTCACCCCACATTTTTAGGATTTTGTTTTCAAAATCATAAACATACCTGTCTCGAAAGTCGGGATACTGCCAGAGAAGCTCATCCTCTCGCTCCCAAGTACATTCCTCAGGAGTTCTTCCTGTCCATTGCACTTTGACCATCGGAATGATCTTGCTTCTCAGCTGCTTCTCGCCACGATCGAGAATTTTGAATGGTCCGACGGGAGTCTTTAGGTTCTCCCGAACCTCCACATCATCAGGTTGCACCACGTGCGACAGATTCGCTACATACTTCCGAAGCTGAGACACGTGAAACACGTCGTGAATGTTGGCCAAGTTCGGAGGCAAGGAAAGCCGGTAGGCAACAGGTCCTACTCTACCAAGGATCTGGTATGACCCTATGAATCTCAGGCTCAGCTTCCTCCCTCTGAGGGCACGACCAACACCGGTGACAGGTGAAAGTCTCACAAACACGTGCTCACCCTCACTGAACTCCAGTGGACGATGCTTAACATCATAATAACTCTTTTGGCGATTCTGCGCCTGCTTCAGTTTCTCTCGGATCATCTGGATCTGCTGGGTAGTATCTTGGACAAAGTCCAAGCCAAACAACTTCCTGTCTCCAACCTCCGAACAGCAGGTAGGAGTCCGACACCTCCTACCATACAACGCCTCGTAGGGTGTCATGCCTAGGCTAGCATGAAAATTGTTGTTATCCAAAAACTCAACCAATGGCAAGTACCTATCCCATGCTGAACCCTGCTCCAAAGTGCAAGCCCTCAACATCTCCTCCAAGGTCTGGATGGTCCGCTCAGTCTGTCCGTCAGTCTGAGGGTGATAGGCTGTACTCAATCTCAACTGAGTACCAAAAGCTCCCTGCCGCGCCTCCCAGAACTGAGATGTGAACTTCGGGTCCCTATCACTGGTGATATTCTCGAGCATCCCGTGAAGCCTCACGATCTCGCGAACATACAGTTTGGCCAACTGCTCTGAAGAGAAGCTCACCTTTACCGGAAGAAAGTGGGCAGACAAGGCAATCTATCCACAATGACCCATAAAGTGTCACGACCAGCCTGAGTCTTAGGCCAACCCATCGCGAAGTCCAAAGAAATGCTCTCCCATTTCTACTGCGGTACCTCAAGAGGTTGAAGCTTACCAGACAGCTTCTGGTGTTCACTCTTCACCTTCTGGCAAAGCAGACACTTGGACACGAAAACAACAGTGTCCCTCTTCAATCCAAGACACATTGTCTTGGTCCTTCACAAAGTCCAGGCACTCTCTCTGCACTTGCGCCTCTTGGATCTTCTCCAAAAGCTCATTCTTGACTCTCACAGTCTCCATCTTGAGAAGTGAACCCCCAAACAAGAAAGTCATCGTCAAAACTTGAAACTTCACGAAGACAACAAAACGTCGTTCGATTCTCTGGGATCACCAATCACTTCTCAAAAGAGTTGGCCTGACCCCAGATACTCTAATCTACACAAAACTTGAGCGAGTTTGGTCCTATTCCATGACTCTAACAACGACTATAGACTTAATCTTACAAATCATTATTTTCAAAATAAATTCATATTCCTTTCACAGTACGAAATCATAATCATGTTCATTTCTACAAATACATGTTAGTTAACATGCTCATTCACATAGTAACGTACCTTAGTTCACGTACACCTGTAAAATTTTCAATTTCAATAACATAATGAATCAAAACTCTATGCAACAATATACCTCAACCTCTATGGCATCTGCAAAATTGAAATTCAATTAAAGGTGAAATAACATTGATACATTACCATCATTTATCGTACTTATTTCACACTTAATAGTATCCATGGTTAGTTTACATGCCAACTACTTATGAAGAAAATCAATAATAACATATGATCCTAGAGTCATGGAGACCACTCAACTCACAAAACCATTTGTACATGCACTAGTCTCGCATATACAAGATCACGCGTGGCCTTGCCACAAAGTTCAAGTGTTACACACTTACTTTTCCTTGAAGAGAATTTCACATTCTCAAACAAAGCACCATCACACTAATGTAATGGTGTACGACATCTTATCTTATAACAAAATTGACCGGTGCCCCCCCATGGAGACACGCTTGGTCGAAAGAAGTCTTTCGCCGAAAGATCTTCAATGAGCTTCTTTAACTCCGCCAACTCCGGTGGCAACATCCGATATGGAGCTAATGAAATAGGCCCCCACACCAGGCAACAAATTAATGGAGAACTTTATCTCCCACTGTTGCAGAAACTCAGGAATCTCCTCAGAAACACCTCGAGGAATTCCCCACCACAGGAATGCCAGTGATATCCTCTTGTGTCCCACTCACCAAAAACTCCCAACAAGACACAACCAAATGTCTCTGCTCACAAGGCTCTCCTTGCCTGCAGCACTGAACTAAAAGGCGAGAAACTGGTTGTGGAATCACACAGAGACATCACTACTCTCTAGGCACAACAATCAACCATCTCACAATTTCTGGACAACCAATCCATGCTCAGAATAATTTCCAAATTAGCCATCGGCAATCCAATCAAGCATACTGAGTAATCACGGCCCTCCCACTGAAACACGACATCTCAATGAACAGTGGTAGAATCACACTTTTCTTCGGTGGAGGTGGTCACCCGCAACAGTTGAGAAATCACAGACATGGGTAACTCAAGCCCCACAGCAATCGGGGTTGCAATAAAAGAATGCGTAGCCTCGGAGTCAAACAATACATCAACAAAGATCCACCAATGGAAACAGTACTTTTGACAAGGTTCGGAGCTCGGTCCGACTGCTGGTGATCTAAGGTGTACACACGTCCTGTAGCAGGTGGAACAATGGGTGCCGCTGTAGCAGTCAAAGGAACCATATGTAACGGAACTGCCTGAATCGCTGCCGCTCTCGCCGTCGACGACGAACAGTCTCGGGAGTAGTGGCCCTCATTGCCACAGTGAAAGCAGATCAACTGACCGGTAGCACAACGTCTTGCATGCTCTATTCCGCACCCCGCACATCTAGGAGTGGAAAGAGGTCTAGCAAAACCTCCCTGCTGCGAAGAAGTTATCTTGAACTGACTAGGCGCCTGCCTAGCAGCTAACTGCTTCCCGTTTCCCTTTGCAACAAACTTCTTATCCTTCCAGGAAGTGGAACTACCAGTTCCTTTCACCTCCGCTACATTGGCCCTCTTGGCCTTGCTCACAATGCAGACGTCCTCAATGTCCCGACACTGCTGAATCAAAGTGCCGAAATCTCTGGATGCAGCTCCAGCAATCCTATCAGCTATCTCCTCATTAAGTCCCCTGCGGAGCTTAGCAGCCAAAAACATCAGAGTAGGCATGGCGATACAGAAATGTGCAAACTTAACCAGTTCATTGACCTTAGCCAAGTACTCGTCCACAGACAACGAGCCTTGCACCAGATGGTCAAACTCTCCTTGCTTCCGCTCCTGCGCATCATAAGGAAAATATCTCCCAAGGAAGCAATCCTCAAAGAATGGCCATGTCATCACATGGACCTGCATCTCGTAGGCGTTAGAGGTGTTCGTCCACCACTCATGAACATCGCCCTCCAGCATGTATGTCGCAAATATCAACTTTTGTGTATCGGTGCACTGCATCACTCAGAAGTTCTTATCCAACGCCTGAAGCCATCGTGCAGCGGCAATAGGATCATAAGATCCATCAAAAGAAGGTGGCTTATGCTTGCGAAAAGCATTCAGGCTGCAATCAATCATGTCACGATCCTCAACAGGCTCATGATAGGGCTGCATCATCCCAGTAGGATGAGTGGCACCCTCGAAGTGACTCAGGCTCTCGTCTTGAAGGCTAGGTAGAGGTGGAGGTGGTGCTGGCGGTTGAGGTGGTGGCGGAGGGAACTGACCAATAGCAGGACCAGCCCTCATCTCCTCCAACATGACCCTCATCAAAGTCATGTTCGCCAGGCGGTTCGCCTCCAATACATCCTCAGTGGCTTTCCTGTTCGCCTCCCTAACGGCGTCCAACATAGCCTGGTTTGCCATTCTCATGGCCTCCTGGTCGGCTTGTCAGGCCGCCTGCATCTCAGCCAATGCAGCCAGGACAGGATCAGGTTGATCCTCGCTAGTGTCTCGATTCTTCCGAGGTAGTACCATGACTCTGCACAAGTTACAATGGGAATGAGTTGAACAGGCCCACGCATTGTGGTCACATGTGCATCATCAAAGCAAAACCCAATAGAGAGAACACACAGGCACGACTCACAACAAAACATCCTAAGTTATTGCAGCACATACAGGCTTTTCCCTAGAAAGTTCTCTGATACCATAAAATGTAACACCCCGTGTATACTCGGTTTGTTAACATGTCATCGTATTAAGCCACACTTAATTAGTAAATGCGGAATATCTTTTTCTTTTCAATTATGACATCATTAAACTTAGCCAAGTTGATTACCTAATCAATTTCATAAAAACATCGCCTGTATGTAAATTACAAAAGACAGCTAACTGAAATACCTCATGATATAAATAGGTGAGTATCTAAGTCACGGATCTACAACACGTAGTCCAGACAATATCCTGATACATTAATACATCCCAAAACTAAATCAAAAAGTCAAGTCAATGTGGCATGAACAATACCCATACTCACCAAATAAACGACATAGCCAACAAAGTTTCAACAATAACATCAAATGAAGATATAAGCATCATATCAACAGACATAAACCAGCATCCAAGCACAGTCAGCATAAGCAGATAAACATCAATCAACTAAGCTCCGGCCTCCTGCCGCTAGAGGTCTCAACCCCTGGGTTACTTGAACCTGAAATAAGCGCCCCAAACGTGGGGTGAGTTCTCTAAACAGAAATCTCAGTAAGGCAAGGGGTCCTCAAGGATCTTCCACCCCAAGCTCACTTACATGTGCAATATAAGTTCAAAAGAAATTCAACAATATAAGTTCCAAAACAGTGCAATGCAGCAGATAGTCATGTCATGCGTGTTATAACTATTCTACTGATCAGAGAAATGCAGGAATACGTCTATTACTCACATCAGTACACGCCCATGCTGTACCCGCCCACAGGACCACCCCATGGCTTCCTGTCTAGGCGAAACACCACATACATATCATAAGGCATTTGCACTTAATAGCTCAATAGCATTTAAACAAAACAATACATGAAAACACATCATGAATATAAACCACCCCCCATGGGACATGGTGGAACCAACAATGGCTAAACCGAGGACACGAAAGCTTACCTTTCAAGCTAGCTATCCAAACCAAGAATCCAACCAAGCTCAAAGTCCACACACAACACAATCACAATCTGTTTGGACCAATAATCACATCAAGATTCATACTCAACAAACATATGACATAACGGCAACGCTTTTCCTTTACGTTTCATGTCTTTAGGCTCCTCACAAAGTCATAAGCCCTTAATCACTTAGATTCTGACTTAAGTTAATTAAAACAGAAGTCCTCATTGACTAGTCATGGGTCCACAATCCCAAAATAACATTCTGTATGAACAGTGCAGTTACTGTCCTCGAAAACCCAGAAGATCTGGATACATGTCGGGGGCATATCCGGATATCCATATCTGGATATGCATATCCAGATATCACAGAGCCTATATCCGGATATCAATATCTGAATATCAATATCCGGATATTTCGCGACAGAATGCAGTTTCTGCATTTCGCGAGATATCACTTTCAAGATTCCATTTTTAACACTTCTAAACGTTAAAGCATGCATTTTTACTCACTTTTAAGTTCATATACTGATTGGTTACTTGTTTAACCCATTAACATGCCAAGACTCATCCTTTAAACAACTAAAACTCAAGATCAAGGTAGGTGAACTTACCCAAGGCTCAAAACAGATAAATGAGTGCTCTTGGAGCTCACCAAACAGCTCCTCAAGGTTCTGATTTCAATGTGCACGAAAATGGCACACCAAGGAGGGTCCTTTCTCTTCAAAGGTCACACCTTGAAGCACAAAATGCCATGACAATGGCTCCCAAGACTCCCACCAAGAAGTCAGCCCCCAAAGATCTCACAAGCCAGATGTTAAACTCAGAAAGGAGGCACTTTACACTCTCACAAGCCCAAAGCACACTTGTAAGAACCTGCACCGTTAATTAAGGAAATTAACCAATTAATTATGAGTTTAATGAGATAATTCCATAATTGACCCTTATAATTATTATGAGTCTCTAATAATTATAGTAAGTGAGTTATAATGCTGAAAGTCTCTTTTCTGACGAAAAGTGCAGATACCAGTTTTGCTAGTCGGTATAAATGCGAACCAAAAAAGTATCCCGGAAAATTATAATAAGTGCATGATAATTACTAGAATAACATGTAGAACTTGTAAAACGAGTTTCAAGTTAAAATAATGAGAACTAATGCCAGAAACTGGTACTGGCTATGAAAAGCGCATACCGGAAAGGTGCTCCAAAAAATATAAGAAAAATATGATAATTATTGTAAAATTGAGTAGGTTAAGAATCCTGAGTTTGGGATTAAAATGCTAAGCGTAGCAATTAAAGTTAATATTGTGTGTTAGTGACTTAACCGCCTATATAAGCCTTGTGGGCACCAAACCCTAGGCATGTTGTGTCTCCTACGTGTGAGTTTTGCTGAGTCTTGAAGTCAGCCACCTTTTGCCACCTTCTTCTCCATTTTTGTCAGCCAAGGAGCTTCATTTCTTCTTGGTTTCTTCATCAAACACTTGAGTGGGTGTCTTGGTTGAGTGTGTGTGAGCTTTGTGAAGGAGGTTAGTGCTTCATTCTGAGTTGTAGTTATTGTTGGTGAGGTGTTGAGGGGCTGAGTTGGTGTCCCTTTGGTGAGAGCTCTTGTTCTTGGCTTGTGAAGCTTCAAGAAGCTTTCTTTGTGTAGAAAGGTCCAAGTTTGTGTTAGCATTTTCGTTTTGGGACCAAGTCAGAACCTTTGGAGTTGGTTGTGAGCACCAAGAGCCTTCCATTTATGAGTTTGAAGCTTTGGTGAGTTGCCTAACCTTGATCATGAGTTTAAATGATTTAAAGGTGGTGTCTTTGCATGTAAATGGGTTAAGCAAGTAACTAACATGTGTATGAACCTGTATAGACCTAAAAATGGAGTCTTGAACGCATTTAATTGGTAAAAGTTGGACCTTTGTTGGATATCTTCGCGAAATACAGAAACTGCATTCTGTCGCGAAATATCCAGATATTTGGTCGATAAATATCCGGATATTGATATCCGGACATGGATATCCGGATATTGATATCCGGACATGGATATCCGGATATTGATATCCATATCCGGATATTGATATCCGGATATTGCCAGTGAGATATCCGGATATTGATATTCGGATATGCCCCCGACATATATCCAAATATTCTGGGTTTGCAAGGAGCAGTAGCTGTACTGTTCATACAGTAGGCTATTGGGGGTTTGTGGACCCTAGATTGATGAAGTTGGACTTCTGTAATAATCGAACTAAGTCAGAATCAATGGATTAAGGGCTTATGGCTTGGTGAAAAGCCTTAAGACGTAAAACGTAAGAAATGCGTTGTCTTTATGATGTATGCTTGTAGTGTATGTTTATTGATTTATTATTGGTCCATATCAGATTGTGATTCTGCTGTGTTTGGACTTTGAGGATTGGTTGGACTCTTGGCTTGTAGTGTTAGTTTGCAAGGTAAGCTTTCGTGTCCTCGGTTTAGCCATGTTGTGGTTCCACCATATCCCATGGGGGTATGGTTATATGCATGCTGTGTTACATGCTTTGAATATTTGAAATGTTGTTGAGCTTTATGTGTAATGGCTTTTAATATGCATGTGTTGTTCCATCTTGACGGTAAGCCTGAGTATGTGGCGTCATACAAAACGGTGATCCGGGGTGGATGCAAGTGGCGTCTTGCACTATGTGTGGGTATTTGGCGTATATAAATCCTGCATTTCTCTGGCCAGTAGAATAGAATTGACACACATGACATGATTATCTATTGCATTGCACTATTTTAGAACTGATGATGATAAACTGCTTTTGAACTTATATTGCACATGTAAGTGAGCTTGGGGTGGAAGATCCTTGAGGACCCCTTGCCTTACTGAGATTTCTTGTTTAGAGATCTCACCCCATGTTTCGGAAATGCTTATTTCAGGTTCAGGTAGTATGGGGAATGATGCCTCTGGCGGCAGGAGGCCAGAGCTTAGTTGATGATTATTGTTGTTATATTTATGCTGGCATGACTGGATTGGATGCTGTTTATGTTTTCCGCCTTTATCATTATGTTACTGTTGAGTTGAGACTTATGTGGGCTTTGTTGCCTTATTTGGGGTGAGCATGGGAGTTGTCCATGCCACCATGTTGTTAGTACTTTTAGTTGGAGTTGTATAAACTGTTAGATGGTCTGGTCTATGTTTTGTAGTTTCGTGACTAGAGACTCATACTTATGTTATTTAATTAATGAGGTATTTCTGTTAGCTGGATGTTTTGAAAATGGTTAAGTAATCAAGTTGGTAATGATTAATGACATCATAATTGAAAAGAAAAAGATATTTCACCTTTTTAATTAAGCGCAGCTTAATATGAGAGTATGATAACATTACCGGATATATACGGGGTGTCACAACACTCACCCCAAGAGATTTGGTGAAGAAACCAAGAGAAAATGTGATCCCTTAGCTCACAAAGTGGAGATGAAAGGTGGCAAGGGTGGCTGGTTTGGAGCTTCAGCAAAAGACACATGTAGAGGTACAAAAATCTGACCTAGGATCAAGAGCCAAGGCTATTTATAGGCCACTTAAGTCTTAGTCGCATTGTATTAGCGTAATTGCTATGTTTAGCAATTTAATCCCAAACTAAGAATTTTGAACCTACTCATTTTTCTAAGATTTTTCGTATTTTTATTTTATTTTCCGCAGCACCTATCCGGTACGTGCTTTTCCATAGCCAGTATCAGTTCTGGCACCAATTCTTATTATTTTGACTTGAAACTTGTTTTACCAGTCCTATATATTATTCTACGAATATTCATGCACTTATTATAATTTTCCGGGATACTTCATCGGTACGCATTTATACCGAGAGGAAGAACCGGAATCTGCACTTTTCGTCAGAAAAGCGACTTT
This sequence comes from Gastrolobium bilobum, assembly GCF_033153095.1. Taxonomy (NCBI): domain Eukaryota; kingdom Viridiplantae; phylum Streptophyta; class Magnoliopsida; order Fabales; family Fabaceae; genus Gastrolobium; species Gastrolobium bilobum. The sequence continues at coordinate 9,945 of NW_026895795.1, read as the reverse complement.
CAGCCTTATTAATCACTTACTATAATTTTTTAAGCCTTCTCATAATTATTAGGGTCAATTATGGAATTATTTCCTAATTTCTCATAATTAATTAATTAACTTCCTTAATGAACGGTGCGGGTTCTTACATGCGACATAATTTTTTCTTCGATGAAAATTTTTACAAAATTAAATTTTCTATCGAAATTTTCGATGAAATTAAGTTTTCGTCAAAAGTTTTGACGAAAATGATTTCCTCCATCAAATGTTTTAAACGAAAAAAGAATTTCGTCAAAAGTTTTGACGGAATATTTTCCGTTCAAAATTTCGATGGAAATGTATTATGACAAAGTTTTGAGGAAAATGTTTCATTCGAAACTTTTGACGAAATTTAGATTCTGTAAAGAATTTTGACAGAATATTTTTTTGAATCAAATTTTTTTATCGAAATATTTTTCGTCAAAATTTTTTTCGTAACTATTTTCTCTCGAAATTTTTTGACAGAACTGTGTTCCGTGGAAAATTTTGATGGAAATTTTTTTTTATCAAAAAGCATAATGGAAATATTTTTCGTCGAAATTTTTTGATGAATTTATGTTTCGTGAAAAAATTTTGACGGAAATTTTTTTGTCAAAAAGTTTAACGAAAATATTTCCATCGAAAGTTTTCCACAAAATTTAAATTTTGTAAAGAATTTTGATGAAAATTTTTTCCGTAAAACTTTTTCAATAGAAATGTGTTTCGTTTAAAATTTTGATAGAAATATTTTTCGTCAAAAATTTCGATAAATATATTTTTTTGTTAAATATTTTGAGGAAAATATTTTTGACAAAATTTAGATTCCATAAAGAATTTTGACAAAAAGATTTTTCCGTCATTTTTTTTACAGAAATGTTTTTAGTCACAAATTTTGATGGATATATTTTTTGTCGAAAATTTTTGCGGAAATTTTAATGAAAATGTTTTTTGTAAAAAATTTTGACATAATTGTTTTACGTCAAAAAATTTCGATGAAAATGTGTTTCGTCAAAATTTTGGACGAAAATATTTTCGTGTAAAGTTTTAACAGAATTTAGATTCTATCAATAATTTTCATTGAATTTTTTTTCTCTAAAAAATTTATGTAACTGATTGTGGCAAAATATGGTCCCGTCTCTAAATTCGTCTTTAGTTTTGAAGGAAATTTTTTAACGTATATGATTTTCGTCAAAAAAATTATCACTATTTTTGACGAAATATTTTCGTCGATAAATTCTATCAGTATTTGAGACTTTTCTAATAATGCCACATTTAAAAATAATCCACATTTATGTAATTTTCACATTTTAATACTAATGGTAGATAAGTAATTTTCAATATTTTCCTCTTCAAATCTCTCAAATTGAGAAAACTTTAATTTTAAGAAGAAAAATTTTTTTTAAAATTTTAGTAAAAATCGTCAATTTCTTTCCCTTATTTTTTTCCATTTCTTTTTCTTTCTCTCTTAAATTTAACTCCAGGCGTAAGTTCTTTATGTATACCACAAAACTCATTAGACGTACCGAAGAGATTCCATGAAAGGGACCCGAAAGATTCCTTGTCTTTCCGTCAAGGCAGTACCCACCACAGACACCTATCGTATTGCACTTTGCTTCTTCTAATTATTCATTTTTCAGATATAAAAAAAAAAAATCTAAATTGAGGATCAATAAATTATACAATCTCTTTAATTTATATCGTATGATCTATTTCTATCATTTTAAATCTCTGCACTTTAAGTGATTGATTATGTGATTGTGAAGACACAGTAGAAGTGAGGGTTCCCCATTCCCTGGAGCGAACCTTTTTGAAGATTCTCCATTTCCACCCCAAATTTATTTATATATGCTTCATTCTTTCTTGGCTTGTTTGATGGATTATTTGATTACAAGAATGAGAGGGTGGGTGACAAACTCAACTTCTCAAGTGGCAGGGGCTGTGGGGCAATGCTGCTTTTGACTTGACTTTTTGTTTGCCCCCCTTCAACATGATTTCTTCATTAAGACCCATTCATAGTTGATGCGTGCGCTGATTTGGTGGACTGCAAGATTTACAATTTTTTAGCATTTCTTTTTTAATTTTTCTCATCAATGCTTCAAATAATAAGATTGATACTTATGTCTCATAAATATTACGAATTTTTTTTGAATATTTTTATAATTTTTTTATGGATATATTGATAAGAATTGAACACACAACCGAATACAAATTACCCAAATCCCTCACCAGTAGATCAATCCTAGTGACTTAATTATTTTTATAATTGTTAATATAGATGAAGAATAATGTAATATATACTTTTTGGAATATACAAAAAAAGAATCATTTTATTATATTATTGTTGTCATTTAATTTTTATAATATTCAATATAAACAATCAAACTAATAAATAGTTACAATTTAATGGTTGATCGATAAAAGTTACATATGATATAAAGTTATTAAATGATATAAAAATTCAAGTTTTACACACACACACACATATATTCTTAGCTCTGAATCTAAAATAATTAGCTTCTATATATGTACTTAAAAAAATAATTAGCTTCTTTCTCTCTCTAGAAACTCAATGCTATTAAAATTTAATTAAGTTCAATGACACTAACTATAAAAAAAGTCTGGCTTAATTATATATGGTGATGAGAACAACTATGATAGCAACTCAGTGCAAGATATTTCGATATGATGAAGTATGTCTTTAACAATAACAAAGTTGTTATTATTATATTTTAAAAAAATTTATTATTATTATTGAACAAGATTTTTCACAAATTAGGAGTATTAAGGACATAGATATTATTTCACCTTATAAGCACGGTTAGTAGGGACAAAATATTTTTCCATATCAAAATCCAACTCTATTGGAGACAAAATTTATTTCATCACTAATTCTATTTCAAATAGGGATATATTTTTTTTTTTTCTATAAATCTGTCCCTATTAGATTCCGTCTCTAGAATGTGTCATAATTCATTTTTTTTAATAGTGTTTTGTATAACTTCCGACTCTTGATATTATAGACGTTCTTCTATTGCTGAAATTAAATTTATTTATTACTTAGAGTTTCTTTTATTTAAAAAAATGGATTTAACAACATTGGTAGGTCGTGATAAAAAAAAATTAAAATAAACAGTGTTCCGGATGGCCCAAGTACTAAAGTGGCCCAACTATCCAGGCCCAATACCGGGCGTGACCCCGCGTCAGCCCTAAGGGCTGACATGGACCCCCTCAACCCCCAACGTAGCAGCAGGTCCAAGACATACACCAAAATGTCCCATCTTGGAACGCTAGCCATCGAAGGCGACTACCACAAACACCGCAAAGGGAAACTCCCCCTTTGCCCGGTGCTGACACGGCCAGAATACAGAGGGCGCAACACTGCCACAATGACAGCCCCAGCACGCCTAACACTACATCATGGGAGTAAATCCCAAGGAGAGTTGACTTCCCCCTCACCAACCCACACCATTTTCCCTATAAATAGCCCCCATGGGCACACCTTACAGGTATCTTATGTATCGTTATATTGGCTATTTACTTGAGTCATATCATCCTTTTGGTTATTATCTATTCACTGCTTACGCTTGGCTTTATACTTCTTAGCCTGGTCTGTATCAGTGCTAAGGGTATTATCCATACATTGACTCATCTCCATCGGGAACATAGTGGGCTTATAGATCTCATCGGTACATTGGCGCCGTCTGTGGGGATCTATAAACTTCTATTCCCATTCTCCTACCAAAGATCCACAAGACGTGTTTTACGTTTTGGTAACAAACATGGTTGTCACAACCAGAAGAGCGGAACAAACCAGGGCTGTTACTCCTGACGGTCATGTACAAACAATACATTCAAATTCCCCGCCATCGATGCATTCAGCCCCAGCCGAGAGACCCCCCGGCGAGATACTCCAACCAGTATTACAATCCGTCGGTCCACAAATGCAAGCAGTCGAACCCAGAGTAGCACAGTTGAACTATCGCGCACCTATGCGTGAAATGCAAGGGGAAAACTTGGTACAAGACCAACCCCCGCCCCCAGGAGTTCGTTTTGGAATGCCTTTCCACATTACTGCCCCACCAGTCATTCCCGTCCCACGAGCCCATCGTCCACTACCAACCCAAAGTCTACCAGTAGCCATGCACAACGATTACCGAGCGCCGATGGTCACCCCGTTCCCTATGGGACCATACGCCCCTTTCCCTCAACATTACCTAACTGGTTTTCCTTTCCATGGTTACGCTGCCCAACCCCAGAATCCGGCCATCCCAATGTACCAAGTGTCCTATCAAAACCAGGGTCAACTACCATATGTCGCCCAACAGTCTTTCAATCACGCCCCGACCCTCTCCTACTCCGTTGAAGCCCCTCAACCACAAACAGACCGGCCCGCCCGAAACAACAATATACGAGTCACGCCAGCTCATACGTCAGGGCGCAACAAACCCCTAACTGATGTCCTCCGGTTAACTCCCATACCCCTTGGTTTTAAAGGACCCTCCAATATCGCCACATATGTCGGAGATGCCGATCTTTTTGAGTGGATCCAGAAATTTGAGGCAGTAATGACTCTCCATGGTGAAACAGACCTCCTCATGTGCAGGACCTTCCCCACGCTACTTGGGGGTCGAGCTTTAACATGGTACACCACCCTACCGACTGGTAGTATCGCTTCATGGGACGAGTTGGCGAGCAAGTTTCAGTCTCACTTTGCAACCAGTTGCCCTGTGCCAAAATCTGTCCACTCTCTAGAAAAAAACGCCAACAGCCGGCGAGTCTCTCATTTCCTTTTTAGACCACTTTGATAAAGAGGCTGCAGGTACAAGGCCTGGACCCAAAAGTACAGGTACATATACTTCTTTCGGTCTTGCAACAGGGTGTGTTCGCGTACGAACTCGCCCGCCATGAAATCACTGACCTGGAAGAAGTCAAGAAGGTGGCCCAGGAGTATATGCGAATGGAAGAGTACAAAGGAAGCCGAGTTGATGACGCCCACAGTCAAGAAAAGGCGGTCAGTAAACAGAAGAACCAAATGGAAGAAAGTAAGAAAGGAAACAAACCAGCCAAATATTCAAACCGCCCTTCTGGGCGCGACACATCAGGTCGTCAGACACACGCCGTCCTACAAACGAAATATAAGGAAGAATCCAGGAGCACCCAGCAGCCTCAGAACCCGCCTAAAGAAAACATCATGTATTGCAAGTTCCATCGCAGCAACGGTCATAACACTGAGCAATGCAGGCACCTCAAAGACGAAATTGATGAACTCATCAAAAGCGGAGCGCAGAGGCGAGGAGGAGACGGTCCACGCCCTTCTGGAACAGGAAGGCGATATCGTGAGCGCAACAAATCGCCTGAAAGAAGAAGAACGAATCAATCTGGCTCCAGACGCTTCTACAACCGTGACAGGAGAGAAGATTCCCCCAGGAATCGCAGAGCGCAAGCAAGCCCAAACCGCAGAGGGAGGCGTGAAGAAGTGGAAGAAGACTCAGCCGCGGTAAAGCACGAGGTGATAAACATGATCTCAGGCGGACTGAGCGGAGGAGGAGAAACGACGAAGGCCAGAAAGAAACATTTGAAGCAGTGTCTGGCGGTTGCTGGCAGAGTCATTAGCCAAGTAAAGAACAACCCTGGTCCAACCAGGACTCAAATTGTTTGGGACAGCTGCGATTTAGGCGATATCCTCCCAGGACATGACGATCCACTCGTCATTCAAGCGATAATCGCCAACTTCGGCGTGAATCGCGTTTTTATTGACCACGGCAGCTCAACCGACATTTTGTTTTTACCATGCTTTAAAGCATTAGGGTTTACTGTTAATAGTTTAACTCCTGTTACAGGTGAACTCTCAGGTTTCAATGCTACCATCACAAAGCCACTGGGAGTGATTACCTTGCGACTTTCCCTTGGAACGCCGCCCACCTCACGATCCGTAGACATCCAGTTTTTGGTGCTCGACACCCCATCAGCTTATAAAGCCATTCTTGGTAGAAGGATGTTCGCTGCCTTCGAGGCAAGCATCTCGCACCCCCACTTTGCAATGAAGTTCGTTGCCCGGGATAACAAAGTCGCCACGGTGCGGGGAGATCAGACGATAGCCCGAAGCTGCTACAACATATCCTTGAGGCCAATGGCCAAAGCTAGTTTCAATGATGAAATGGCGCCCAAACAGAGGGTGACCTCGCCAGCCAAAAGAAATCCAGGCGAAGAGACAAAGGAGCGTGACCAATGTTTTTTGGTAGAATTTGATGCCAGGGATGATCCACGCGTGGAACATGACAGACCCACGCCTGATGGGGCGTTAGAACATGTTGTATTAGGCAATGCGGATCATCAGACGACAACCATCGGGGCCACCATCGACCCCGAAATGAAATGCAAGTTAATCAAGTTGCTCAAAGATAAGAAATATTTGTTCGCATGGAAACCTTCTGACATGCCGGGTATCAATCCAGACGTTTGCTGCCACCGTTTGTCGGTGGATCCCAAAGCCAAGCCAGTCGCCCAGAAAAAGAGGAAATTCGATCTCGACCGCCAGAGGGTGATTGATGAAGAAGTCAAAAGACTCCACGCCACCGGGTTCATCAGGGAAATCAAGTACACAACTTGGTTATCCAACCCAGTATTGGTTAAAAAACCAAACGGCGCAGGGAGAATGTGCGTTGACTACACCGACCTAAACAAAGTTTGCCCAAAGGATGCTTACCTTTTTCCTAGCATTGATCAGTTGGTCGACAACGCGTCCGGATTCAAAATGCTGTCATTCATGGACGCATATTCTGGTTATAATCAGATTCCGCTTCTTGAAGAAGACCAAGACAAAATGGCGTTCATCACTCAGAACGCCAATTACTGTTATACAATGATGCCTTTCGGTCTAAAGAATGCTGGGGCCACTTACCAAAGGATGATGAATGAAGTATTCAGAGACCTGATTGGCAATTGCATCGAAGTATACATCGATGACATGATCGCTAAATCAAGAACGTCGGAACAATATTTGATTGACCTTCAAGGCGTATTTGAAAGACTCAGAAAATTCAACATGCGCCGGAATCCCAGCAAATGCGCCTTCGGAGTTCCCGCAGGAAAATTCCTAGGCTTTATGCTCACTGAGCGAGGCATTGAGGTCAATCTTGACAAATGCAAGGCGGTGATTGAAATGCGAAAGCCCGCAAACAATCAAGGAATTCCAGCAACTGACAGGAAGGTTGGTAGCTCTCACTCGTTTTTTGGCCAATTCGGCTCACAAATCGCTCCTTCTTTTTAGCCTACTCAAAAAAGGAACCGCCTTTCGGTGGTCAGAAGAATGTGAGAACGCCTTCCAGGAACTCAAAAGGGCGCTCTCTTGCCCACCGATACTTGCCAAACCAGACAATGGAGAAATGTTGTATTTGTATCTCGCCGTAGGTACCGAGGCGATCAGTGCAGCCCTTGTCAAAGAATCAAAGGAAGGACAAAAGCATGTGTATTTCATTAGCAAGGTTCTACAAGGAGCAGAGCTTCGATACCAACAGGTGGAAAAGGTAGCTTTAACGCTTATCTTTGCCGCGCGGCGATTAAGACCGTACTTCCAGTGCCATCCAATCACCGTCAGGACCAACCAACCAATTCGCCAAGTCCTGCACAAACCTGACTTGGCTAGAAGGATGATGTCTTGGGCGATCGAGCTGTCCGAATATCAAATCACCTATGAGCCTAGAACCGCCATCAAGGCTCAAGCACTCACTGACTTCATTGCAGAAATGACACAACTTTCCCCGCCCAAGAACCAAGCCATGGTAACGCCATTATCAGAAGTGTGGAAACTATACGTAGATGGCTCGTCAAACGCCAAAGGCTCCGGTGCAGGGATGATAATAGAAAATCCGGATGGCGTGGCTATCGAACATTCTTTGTCATTTGATTTCAACACCACAAATAACCAGGTGGAATATGAGGCCATGATAGCTGGTCTGATCCAAACAAAGGAAATGGGGGCCCAACGCCTCAAAGTCCTTAGTGACTCCCAACTGGTGACGTTTCAGATCTCCAGCGAGTACCAAGCCAAAGGACCACTGATGTGCAAATACTTAGAAAAAGTCAGAGAGCTAATTGGAGGTTTTGAAAGTGTTGAGGTGGAACATATCCGACGTACTAAAAACACCTGGGTGGACGTTCTTTCCATGCTGGCAAGCACTAAAAGCCCAGGCAACAACCGTTCTATAGTCCAGCAGAGTATGCCAAACCCATGCATAGTCATGAGTATCTCAGAGACAGCCCCTGGAGCCACTGAAGAAACCTGGATCACGCCCATTGTCAATTATTTAGCTGAAGGGGTCGTGCCTCCCGACCAAAAAGATGCTAGAAAGATAATTCGCAGAAGCGCCCACTTCTGCATAATACAAGGGCGGTTGTACAAGCGAGGACTTTCAACCCCACTCCTGAAATGGTTGAATCCCACTGATGTTCCATACGTGTTAGAAGAACTCCATGAAGGAATCAACGGCCATCACATGGGCGGTCACTCACTAGCAAAGAAGGCGTTGAGAGCTGGATTTTATTGGCCAACCATGGAACGTGACGCCCATGAACACGTCAAAAAGTGCGAAAAATGTCAGAAGTTCGCCGACATACATAGAGCACCGCCAGAAGAGTTAACATCAATCACCTCACCATGGCCCTTCTACAAGTGGGGCATTGACATTCTGGGTCCTTTCCCTATGGCAGCTGGGCGGGTTCAATTGCTGATTGTCGCTATTGACTATTTTACCAAGTGGGTAGAAGCAGAACCCTTGGCGACTATAACATCTCAAAAAGCAAGAAGGTTCTTCTAAAGAAGCATCGTTTACCGTTTTGGCATTCCCGGGGAAGTCATCACGGATAACGGCACTCAATTCACTGATGCCAAATTTCGCGAATTAATGAGCAGCCTGCACATACGACACCACTTTGCTGCCGTAGAACACCCACAATCCAACGGTTTGGTAGAATCAGCCAACAAAATGCTGGGGAAAGGAATTAAAAAGAAGCTTGAAGCACACAAAGGGGCATGAATTGACAACCTTGACAACGTTCTATGGGGGTACAGGACGACCGCCCAGTCATCCATAAAAGAAACTCCGTTCAGGCTGACTTATGGCACTGAAGCCATGATCCCAGTAGCAATCGGTGTACCCTCCTGGCGGCGAGAGCACGTAACCGAGATCGACAACACCCAAAATTTGAAAGAAGCACTAGACCTGCCTGACGAACTCAGAAGGTCTGCCGCTGAGTCTGATCTCCATTCAAAAGAAAAATCAGCTACTTACTACAATAAGAAGGTCATCCCCCGGAATTTTCAAGAAAAAGATTTGGTACTTCGAAGAGCAGACGTAGGAAACAAAAACGCTCGCGAAGGAAAGCTCGCCCCAACATGGGAAGGACCTTACAGGATAATCAACAAGCTAGGTCATGGAGCCTACTCCCTAGAAACACTAGAAGAAAAGGCGCTACTGAGGGCTTGGAACGCTGATAAGCTCAAAAAGTATTATAGTTAAGTTATCATGTAACAACTCCTGCACTCTTTTCCTTTCCTAAGCTTTTATCCCATAGGGTTTTGCTGGGAAAGGTTTTTAACGATGCAGAGTTTTGAGCTTTCAATAAAAAGATCGCCAATTCAATTTAACACTGTCAAATAATGTGACCAACTACGGGACGGTTCTCACCCCCGCCATAGTTGGACTGGGATGGTTCTCACCCCCAGCCAACGCCCAACTAAGGGACGGTTCTCACCCTCAGTCAACGCCCAAGTACGGGACGGTTCTCACCCCGCCATAGTTGGACTGGGATGATTCTCACCCTCAGCCAATGCCCAACTACGGGACGGTTCTCACCCCCGCCATAGTTGGACTGGGATGGTTCTCACCCCCAGCCAACGCCCAACTACGGGACGGTTCTCACCCCCGCCATAGTTGGACTGGGATGGTT